>NW_023637606.1:0-255194 GCF_015220235.1 Choloepus didactylus
ATTGGCTACTCATAGAGTTTAGCAAAGTATCACTCTGGTTTTGGGGTGACGGTTGAAGCTTCGTTGGCAGGAGGGCTTCATATGGAGAACGATAAGCAGAGACAGAACCTACCTACAGCAGTTGCTTTCCATCCCAGTTGCTCATCTGAAATATCTGGAATCTGGCCCAGCAACATCTGGGAGCTTTAATAACACACACTCCACCTCTGGAAATACTGATTCAGTTGGTGTGGGAGATGGCCAGGACATGGGTATTTTTACAAGGTCCTAGCCATTGCAACTCAAAATTTGTTTCACAGTTGAACCAAATGGAATCACCTGGGAGCTTGTTAGAAATTCAGGCTGTCAGGTCCAGCCCAGATACTGTGCACTTTTTTAAAATTCACAGGCAGTTCATTTAATTTATTGAATCTGAAGAAGCAGGGCCTCAGTGACTCAAAAGCACAGTCACAAGTAAGAAGCACAGACCCAGATCCCTGGCTTTGCTTGCACCTCCCAACCTCCCTCCACATTGCAGGACATCCAGAAGCCCCTGAAAATAAGGGTGGGGTTCCTGGAAATTCTGAGGAAGAGTAATTGAATTCATCTGACTAATTGAATTTTCTAGGTGTGAATTTCCCAGAGTCTGTATGTTTAACAAATGTCCCAAGTCATTCTAATATTTGAGGAATTTTCAGAAACATGATCTAAACTTGTTGTGGTCACATTTTTCTTTCTTTTCCCCTAAAGTATCTTTGCAAAGTTACGTTCATCATCAAACATTTTTCAGTTGATGTTCAAAATTTTTCATCGTAAGTTTAAACCCTGGAAAGGATGTCATTTCTTGCATGCTATAAATATTGACACTAAATAAATCTATTAACATAAGTCTTTTAAAAGTTTCCAAAGACTATAAATAACATAGGATTTTGATACCTATTTTTTTAACAAAAAAAGATACACCAATGAGCTGTTATTAAAGGTTAAAACTTTCATTCTGTTGCTTTAACTCCCTCAACTCTTGTTTCAGTCTACTTCCCCCACAGGGTTTTATGATAATGTGATGGACTTTATGCATGAAAATCTTTTTAATTACCTTCTCATATCTGCCTACACAAAAACAATTTATAAATTGAAATTTAAGTTTTAAAACTAATTTCCTGGGAGCATAGGCTTAAGTGTTTTTTTTTATTGTTATCAATAAAATTATTAATAATATAGAATTGATAAAGCAACAAAAATATATTACTGTTAGACGCCAGAAAAAAGAGTCTAACATATAGAAGGAATGTCTGATCCAGGGACCCTGCTGCTTATCTCATAGATACCAGGTGTGCCATAAACTAAGAGTTGAAGGCTGTTTTAGAAATCCCAGTCACAGTGGCACCTAGACCCCAGGGGACAGACAAGGGAAGATCAGATAGGCCCATAAGATGAAGGACCACAAGCCAAAAGGCCTACTTCCTCCACATAGATAATACAGTACACATCAAAGAAGGGTAGTGTTAGAACCCTTGTAACCAGTCAGCTCAGAAATTGATAAGCACTCACCCATTTGAGGCACAGAACACACTCAGCAGGACCCTTCCCCCCAACACCCAACGTGGGTTTTTCCTTTAAAAAATGCTGCTCTCAGAGGGCTGGAGCCATTCTTCCTTTCTTTTCTGATGGCTCCCACCTGCTTTCTTCCTCTAATAAACCTTAAACTCTACTTAAACCATGACTTGCTGCATTGTGTGGATTCCTGAATGACCTAACAATTACAAGTTTTGATACATAATTTTTTAGTGTAAAAAAGATAAAACTTCATTGGAAATGGAGCGCTCCTTACACTGTAAAGGAAAAAAAAAAAAAAAAAAAAAAAAAACTCGAGAAGATTCAGGTGTGAGCCCTTATGTTAGTTCTATTACAAGCCTGCTGCAAGGAAAAAGGCAAAACTAACCAAAACCAAGGCAAGCCAAATGGAAGATTTACTCTTGGTAAGGACGTGTTTTAGAAAAATAGAAACTGTTAGTAATCATTTCACTAAATCAAAAAGGAAAATAAAGGGAAAGGTCAGTAACTCCACTGAGAGTCATCTGCTGGAAGAATTTACTAATTATCAAAAATAAATCTTGATATGGTAGGTTAGTATAGGCTGGAGTAAAATAGTGACACATCCTAGAGTAATTTGGGCAGATAATAAAAAACATATTTACAGCCTCCCCCTCCCCAGCCCTGAGGATCTGGGGGAAGGTGCGGATGTGTTGGACATCCTCACGTGGACTGGTGTTGATGTTGTCACAAACATCGGGACTGGCAGTTTGATGTGCTGAGCCCTCGAGCAAGGGACTTGCCCTTATGAAGCTCATTACCACAAAGGAGAGTCTAAAGTTGTAAGTAATGGTGCCTAAGAGTCTCCCCCTGAGTACCTCTTTGTTGCTCAGATGTGGCCTCTCTCTCTCTAACTGAGCCATCTCAACAGGTGAACTCGCTGCCCTCCCCACTATGTGGGACCCGACTCCCAGGGGTGTAAATCTCCCTGGCAACACAGAGTATGATTACTGGGGATGAATGTGGACCCAGCATCGTGGGACCGAGAGTATCTTCTTGACCAAAAGGGGGATGCAAAATGAGACGAAATAGTTTCAGTGGCTGAGAGATTCCAAATGGAGTCGAGAGGTCACTCTGGTGGACATTCTTATGCACTATATAGATAACACATCTTAGGCTTTAATGTATTGGAATAGCTAGAAGTAAATACCTGAAACTACCAAACTCCAACCCAGCAGTCTGGACTCCTGAAGACAATTATATAATAATGTAGATTACAAGGGGTGACAGTGTGATTGTGAAGACCTTGTGGATCACACCCCCTTTATCTAGTGTATGGATGAGTGGAGGAATGGGGATAAAAACTAAAGGACAAATGGGGTGGGATGGGGGGATGAATTGGGTGTTCTTTTTTCACTTTTATTTTTTATTCTTGTTCTGGTTCTTTCTGATGTAAGGAAAATGTTCAGAGATAGATTGTGGTGATGAACGCATAACTGTGTTATCATACTGTGGACAGTGGATTGTATATCATGGATGATTGTATGGTGTGTGAATGTATTTCAATAAAACTGAATTTAATTTAAAAAAAGTAAAAAAATAAAAAATAAAAATAAATCTTGACATTTTGTGTTTCCTTCACAATCAATCAAAACAGGACAGAAAAATCCCCGGGCCCCCCGCCCCCGGCCGTGCCCACCGCGGCTCCCCGCGCCCTCCCCCGCCGCCCGCACTCGCTGCTCCCCCGCTCGAGGCGCCCTGAGCACACCGGGGCCGCCCAGAGAGACCCGGCAACGCGGGGAAACGGCTGCCTCGGGCACGGGCGGCGGCGCCCACGGCGAGAATCTGCAGCAGCAGCACGGACACTGCTCGGGGGCAGCGCCCACCCAGGACACTGAGCCGTCACCGCTCGCTCCGCTGCTGACACCTGCAGCAAGATCGGCCGCCATCGCCAGGTGAGGACAGGAGAAGGCCGGGGCTGCAGCCAGCGGGGCATCCAAGGTGGATGGTGGTGACGGGAGCACAGCATTGTGCATATAATTAACACCTCTGCAGATTTCAAAGTGGGCAAATGGGAAATTTTATGTTACATATATGGCATCACAATAAAATAATAAAGCAAAACAAAAAGCATCGACCTGTGCAACACAGACTGAACTCTATTGTAAACTATGGATTTAGCTAATAATTTAACAATATGGTTTATCAATTGTAACAAATATAGTACAAGGCAAAATATTAATAACCGGGAAAACTGCATGTGTGAGGAGGGTATAAGGAAACTATGCTCTGCATGATTTTTCTGTAAACCTACAAATGCTCTGAAAAAAAAAATGTATTAAAACTGAGCTACAACCGATGAGATGAAGGAGCCACTCTGAGACGTTTCTGGCTGTTTCTGGATGCTAAACATCACCTCGACCACTTTCAACAAGCATCATTTCCACCACCTTCCAAAGCTGACATTTCCTGGAATCTTCTCACCAGGATGCTGCTTTTGGAAGTAAGGAGGAGTGGATAGCAGCTTTGGAGAACAAGCACACCTGTTTGCTGCCTGAATCACAACCAAGTAAGGAGCTTCGGGTTGCAGGTCAAGACTGTACAGTTCATCTCCCAAGAGTTGGACCCCACGATTGCAGAGAGTGACAACATCAGATGGGAGCCATCCCTCTTCTTGGCTCTAAGTTCACCGGCATCACACAGCACACACCTCAGTGAGTTACAAATAACTGAGGGACCTGGCTGATTTCCCAGTCTGAATGCTCTGATCCACTGTCAGGCTTTCCATCCTTTCGCTGAATCTATTTCTAAATCTATCCAGATATGTTTTGTTTGTTTAACAAATGTTCTTGAATGCCAGCTATATTCTAGGTACTTGGGATATGTTAGTGAATGAAACACAAAAAATTGCTCTCTTCATGGGGCTTAAGTTCTATGAAGAGAGGCAGACAATAAACATAAATCGCTAGTAATTAAACAAAAATAGATTGGGGTGATGTGTGCACAACTATATGATGGCACTGTGAACAGTTGATTGTACACCATGGATGACTGTGAATATATCTCAATCAAACTGAATTTTAAAAAAGGAATGAATGTGGACCCATACATTGCATCATATACAAAAATTAATTCCAAAAAGATCAAAGACCCAAATATTATATCTAATACCATAAAATTCTTACAAGAAAATGTAGAGAACTATCTTCAGGACTTTAAAGTAAGCAATGATCTTTATATTTTACACCAAAGAAACAAACAACTAAAGAAAAATACAGATATAATGGACTTCATCAAAATTAAAAACTTTTGATAATCAAAGGACATTACCAATAAAGTGAAAAGAAAACCAAATGAAGCAAAATATTTTAAAAAAGTATCTCTGATATTACTACAAAATGCAGAATACATATAGAATCTCTAAAACTAAATAACAAAAAGACAAACATCCAAATTTAAAATGGGCAAAAGACTTGAATAGATGTTACTTCAAAAAAAAAAAAAAAAAAGACATACAAAGGACCAATCAGCATGTGAAAAGATGCTCAACATCATTAGCTATTAGAGAAATTCAAATCAAAAGTACAATGAGACACTCACTAGACGGCTGTTACTAACAAATCAGAGAATAACAAGTGTTGGTGAGAATGTTGAGAAGTAGGAACCCTCATACATTGTTGGTGAGAATGTAAAATGATGCAGCCGGAACGTTAAATGTAGAACTGCCATGTGAGCTGGCAATTCCTCTCCCACCTATATACACCAAGGAATTGAAAGCAGGGACTGAAACAGATATTTGTACACCAGTATTCATGACATCATTGTACACAATAGCCAAAAGGTGCGATTAACCCACAGTCCATCAACACATGAATGGAAAAGCAAAAATACGGTGTATCTATATAATAGAATATTATTCAGAAATAAGAAAAGGAATAAAGTGCTAGCACATGCTAAAACAAGGATGAAACTTGAAGACATGAAGTTGAGTAAAATAAGCCAGACACAAAAGGCCAAATATTGTATGACTGCTATTATATGAAATACACAGAACAAACAAATTTATAGAGACAAGAAGCAGGATAACAGTTACCAGGGGTTCTTGAGGGGAAGGAATTATTGCCAAATGGACATGAGTTCTGGTTTGGGATGATGAAAATAGTCCAGAAATAGACAGTGGTCAATGTCACACAAAATTGTCAATGTACTTAATGTCACAGTATTGCCCACTCAACATGGTTAAAATCATTTTTATGTTATGTATATTTTTCCATAATTGAAAAAAATTTTAAAATCAACAAGAAAATAACAACATTAATAGAATGAAAGACAAAAACCACATGATCATCTCAATAGACTCAGAAAATTTTTTTTTTAATTCCCATGCTCATTTCTGATAAAATCATTCAGAAAACTAGGAATAAAACACTTCCTCAATATGAAAAAGGGAATTGATGAAAAACACACAGTTGAAATAAGCTCAATGATGAAAGGCTGAAATATTTCCCCCTAAGTTAAGGAACAAGACTTCATCAAAATTAAAAAAATAAAAAAAAAAATTTGTGCATAAAAGGACCTTTTCAAGAAAGTAAAAAGAAAACCTAAGACATTGGGAAAAATACTTGTAAATCATATGTATGATACAAGTTTAATATCCAGAATAAATAAAGTACTACTAAAACAACAAAAAGACAAATATCCCAATTTAAAAACAGGAATACAGTTGAATAGACATTTCTCCAAAAAAGATAAACCAATGACAAATAATAAAATGAAAATTTGCTAGACATAATTAGACAATTATTGCATTGGCTAATAATGCATTAGAGAAATACAAATAAAAAGGAAGAACTACCATTCTTCAAAAAATGGAAAATAAGTCCAAATAAGTTTCTGTTACTCGAGAGGATGTCAAGTGACAGAAACCCTCATACATTCCTGGTGGGAATATAAAACAGTGAAGAAACTGGAACCCACTTAGGCAATAACTCAGTTAGTGTAACATAGAATGACCATATGATTTAGCAATTCCACTCCTACTTGCATACTGAAAAGAAGTGAAAACAGATATACAAACAAAAACTTTACACAAATTGTCTTAGCATCATTTGGCATTATTTTAAATAGCCAAAATGGAGGTTTTAAATAGCCATTTAGCATTATTTTAAATAGCCAAAGGTGGAAGCAATTAAAATGTCCATCAAATGATAAATGAAACAAAATGGTATATACCTACAAAGGAATAGTATTCAGCTGTAAAAAGGAATGGAGTTCTGGTACAAGCTGAAACATGGATGAACCTTGAAAACATTATGCTTAGTGAGAAAAGCAAGAGAAAAAATTATGGCATAGTTGCACTTATATGAATTATGTAGAATAAGAAACTACATGGAGACAGAAAATAGATTACAAGCCATCAGGGGCTTGGGGTTGGTGGTGGAGAGTCACTGATAACTGAGGAGAGTTTCTGTTTTGTGTGATGAAAAAGCTCTGGTGATGGAGGGAGGTGATAATTGAACAACACTGTCAATGAAAACAAGACCAATGAACTGCACACCTGCAAACTGTTAAAATGGAGAAAAAGAAGGCAAGGCAAATGATGAGAAGGGGTTTTCCTTGGCTCTTAATGAGCCCCCAGGTGCTCAATTGTGACTGTTTATTCAAGGAGTTACCTGAAGTGGAATCTGCTGACACGTGTTACAAATGATGGTGCTAAAAACATGTGTAAGGCAGGAAAAAGCTTATTTAGACAAATTGTGCAGCTAGTGAAAATGTAAGGCATTTAAAGCCTATGGTATTTTATTTTATTATTCATCAGGAAGTATTTATGGGAACTGTTTGAATCTCTCATGTTTGAAGAACCAGTAGGGTCAATGTACACTTTAATTTGCTCTGGTGCACACAACCAGCATTGACAGAGGCACATTTGCAATCAATTTTGAAGACAGGGAGCTCTTACTTAGATGCTTAATTAAGTGAAATGGTGGTGTCCATTCTTCTCATTATAAGACATGTGTTTCAAAATATAATTAACAGTACTGAATTATATATGAAAATGTGGTTAAAAACTATAGGACTGTAAAACACAGTGAACTCTATTGTAAATGCTGGACTATAGTTAACAGTACAATTACAAAAATGTTCTTTCATGAATAAAATATAGCACAATAATGCAAGGTGTTAGTAATAGGGTGGTATATGGTAACTCCATTTTTTATACATTTTATGCATGCTATGTAAACCTACAACTTCTCTATAAAAAACATTTTAAAAATTAAATATATTTTTAAATGTAAAGGTGTTCAAAATACATTATAAAGGAGAAATTTTGAGTCATAAAACTATGCATCACCCATTTACTAAATACCAACTTTATTCTAGGTGATTAGATTATAACAGAGGAGATAAAGCAAAGAAAAATCCCTGATTTACTGGAGCTTATGTTGTAGTATTAATAAACAAATTAAGCAAATAATATAGTTTATTGGAAGGCAATGAGTCCTACGGAAAAAAGTAAACAGGGAAGCAGGAAGGGGGGGGCTGGAACTGTAAATACTGTAACGTTTAAATAAAGAGGGACGATGGGTCCTTGGCGTCCAGTGCGAGCGTGAACCCGACGGTCTACCGTGTGCAGAGGCCGAGGAGCTCACTTAGGTCTGAGCAGGATCGCTCTGGCCGTGAAGGGGGAGCTAGAAGGGGGAGCCCGCCCAGGAGGTCCCGGCCACAGCTGGGCTTCCCCTGGTGATGGGGCAGAGAGCGTCTCGGTTCTGTGTATTTGAAGGTGGGGAAGTGGGTGTCGGGAAGTTGCACCGAGAGGTGTTGGGGATGGAGCTGCGGTTGCTGACGCGGGAGGCCGGTGGGACCCACCTTGAGGCTGGCGCTGTGCGTCAGGACAGGTGTGGCAGGTGACAGGTGTGGCAGGTGAAGTGGCGGCAGCTCCATCTTCCTCCTCCGTCCATCCCACAGTCAGGGCAGAGAGCAGCACCGCGGCGGCTTCCCATCGCCCCCAGGCCCCACCTACCTGGAGCCCCGCAGCCTCACCACACCTGGAGCTCACTGTTCTTGGCAGCCGCCCCTCCCTCAAACCACCAACAGACACTAATTACTCGCTTCCGGCAGCCCCTGGGCTTCTCATTGGCCGCTCCTGGCGCAATGGGCCCCTACGCTTATGCACAGGTGCAGGCCTGGCCCCGGGGGTGTGGGTGCTCGACCCCGCAGGAGTCCAGGCCTGGGCAGGTGAGGAGAAGGCGCTGCCTTCGAGGCGGTAGATGGATTCCAGGTGGGTCTCGCCGAGGTGCCGCAGGACGCCTGCTCTGCACGTACCCACCCAGGTGGGTGGGGGGTTGTTACCCTCCAGGAGAGCCTCGGGGGCGCCGACCTCCTCTCCAGGTGCTGATGGGGCGCTGGGCCCCGACGCCAAGGAAGGCGCCTCCAGGCACTATCTCCGCCTGACAACCACCTACCTGCTCAGTTTAGGTCCACCCCGCCCCTTCCACGTTGAAAGCAGGTTCAAGGAGACCCCGGGAGCTGAAGGAGCCTGTGAAAATATTTTCAGAAGGGCCCCGAGACCACCGGATCCCGGCAGGGCCGGCTGCTGATGCGCAGGCACACCCAAGGCCTCCCTGCAGGCACCCGGGTGCGGGATCTGAGGGTCCTCCGCAGGTTTCAGAGGCCAGGAAGGGCCTCCCCCGGCCTCTCCCGTCAGCAGGGTCTAGTCCAGGCCACCGAGGGGGACTTTGAAAACTATCCAGAGGCTCATCCTCTGAGCGGTCCCCGGGATTCCCCCCGAGCAACACTGGGCGTCTTCCCTGAGAGGACTTGAGAAATCCTCAGGATGGTCCCACAGCCAGGAAGCAACAACCAGGATCCAGACCAGACCTGCGGGCCTGGGGGACCCCAGATCTCCTGCTCCAAGTCGGACTCCAGCGGTTTCCATCGACGTGGACATGACAAGGTTTTGTGATGCATCATCCTCACCCTCGCAGTAGCCTTGACTGTCACCCTGTCTCCCTCGCAAATGAGCCCCCCACCTCTACCTGTCCCCAACCCTCGCCCTAACTCAAGGTGGGGACACTGGATTGGGAACCAGTCCCTGTCCCACACACGGCCAGGGGACGGGGCCTCCCTCGGGTGGGACGTGGGGCGGGTCCCCGGGGCAGAGGCACCAGGTGTCACCAGGCGGCGCCGGAACCCGCGCGCGGAGAGGCCCCGGGGGCTGCGCTCCCCTCCCAGGGCGGGGGCCGCGGTGGGGCGGGTCCTCGGGTCCCTCCGGGTGGCGTCCGGCGGGGATGGGGGTTGTGGGAGTTGGAGGGCTGGCGTGTGGGGGACAAGGGTCCCAGGGCTCCACAGACTCGCGGCTTGTGCCCCTTTCGGCAGTTGTCCGTAGCCCGCGCGTCCCCCTCCACGGAGGCTGCCGGGCGAGGGGACAGACAGGCCTGGGACCACCTCGTCCCGGCACCGGGCTTGGAGACCCCCGCCCCGCCCCCGCAGCGTCTTAGGCAAGCCCTGGCGGGGAGGGGGCTGCGGGGCCGAATGGGGAGGGCTGGGGTCCTATTCCGGCACCTGCTGCGCGGCCAGGATTTGATTGGGGTTGGGGGAGGGGGCGGGGTGTCGATAGGGGTCAGTTTCTGAAGGCTCCGCAGACGATGGGGAGAGGCGGGACCCGCGGGTAGATGGCGAGATCCCGTGAGCTGTGGACCCTCAAGCCGCCCAGGGTGGGCCGGGGCTTCCGGAGGGTATTAGGAGAGTCTGGGGGATGCTCTCCCAGCAGTTGAGCACCCGGGGGCTCCGGAACCAGGCCTGCAGGGCCCACCCAGGCTCCCAGGAATCGGCCACCCAGGGTCCCAAGCCCTCAGAGAGGGACACAGCCTATTTCGGGCGGTCATCGGAATACTGTCACAGGTTCCTCTCTTCACACCTCAAACCTGTGCGCTCCCTTAGAAAGGGCCTGAGCCTTATCAGGTCGTGACTCAGTTGATTTGGGCTTCATTCAAGCAACATCCCACTCAAATCAGAGTATAGGGACAGACAATAGTTTAAAACTAAAGAGCACTCAAAACAAGAATTCAGCTACAACACACTTTTACTAAAGGAGAATATAGGGTTAAAGGAACAGGTTTACAATGTAAAAATAGATACTTTTTGATTCTAGGAACTCTCACCTTCCTCCTGCCTCCTCCAGACATAGCTGGATATGAGATCAGAGAGCTCCCTCCTGTACAAGTTACAGAGTATCTACAGAACTTTTAATTTAGGGTACATTCAATGAAATCATATCTGATTTTTATATTTCAGCTATGCTTGCATAGGTGGTAAACTAGACAACAGTATAAGAGGGCAGAGGAAGGGAAAGGTTAGTGTAGATAGAAAGTAGAAGACAGAAATAGACAGAGTCCTCAAACAGGGTCCATTCTCACCACTAGCCTGTGTGAATATCTAGCATTTGTATTCAGTACAATACAACAAGCACAGGGGAAGATGCTCCACACATTAGACCAGAGAAATTCCAGCAAATACATATGGAACTCTTACAGGTTGCAATGATATTGCCGATGTTTCTAAAACCATGGAGACTTAATTCTTTCTTTGGAATGCCCAGTGTATAATGAGTTCTAATTACCCAGGACTTGAGCCTTCTGCTGGCTCAGACAATTCTGTGAGATTCGTCTTTTCCAAGATGTTCATGATCACAATCCTCCAAAAGTTTGGTCAGAATCTCTGCCCTTGGTCAGAATCTCTGCCATTTGCTCACCACTAGCCTCTTCCACCTCAGACCATGGGGTCTGCTGTAGCTCACCCTTCAGGAGAAAAACTCAGTAGAGACGTGAACTTCCTTAATTCATCAGCGTTCAGCTGCTGCAGAATGTGTTGCACATGAAATGCTTACTATGGAGAAGTCATATTTTCCAAAGTGTGAGACTTTAGATTTCAGAGCTGAAGAAGAATTAAGGAGGAGGGGGTCACTTGAAGAAAAAGAAATCACTGAATCAGCAGCTTTATATGAAAGATCAGTTGTTGAGATGCCAGCCATGGGGCTGTTCTTATTCACAAACCTTGGAGAAACCACCCCCCACCCAACAGTGGTAAAAGTTATGTAGGATGTTCCTTCTACTTCCTGGCTTGACATAAATAGTTCATATAAGCAAAGGAGACTGTCAGTTAGGTATCAGTATTTAAAATCCTGAGCCATACCTTACACCATACAACTAATTTGATATTGATTATGATCCTAATTGCAAAAAGTAAGACAAAGCACCTAGAAAGAAAAAAAAGTAACATCTCCATTTTCTTGAAGTAGGATACTTAAATGGAATGCAAAGTGTATTAGCCATAAAAGTAAAGGCTGACAAACTGCATTTAAATTTAAATTGGGAATATGGATTCATTGAATAGTTATCGTTGAAAGCAAAAAGACAGGTTGCAAACTCAGAGAATATGTGCAACTGATACATTTTTCAAAAGGATCAATAAGGAATTCCAACAAGTACATACAAAAAAAATGGTAGGTGATTTCATATGGGAAAAAAAAATAAAAGATTAGAACAGGTGCTTCAACAAAGAGAATGCCCAAATGGCCATAAGCACAGGGGGACGTGCTTAACTCATTAGACCACAGGGAAATGCAAATTAAGAACCTAATGATAGCACACTACACCCCCAGAATGTTAATTAAGTAAACATCATACAACCTTATATATAATATAGAAGAACTCGAACTCTCATACATTGTTGGCAAGAGTTAAGATGATAAAACTACATTAATAAAAACCATCAAGTTTGCCAAAGTTAAATATTCACATATACCCTAGGCCCCAGCAGTTTTATTCCTGTATATACACCCCAAATAAATTAGAGCTTAAGTCTATTAAAATAATAATAATACATGGAAGTCTATTCAGAGCATTTCTGTTGATCATTTCCTAAAGCACAGACCATAAAAGGAGACATTTTTTTCAGGCAGTGATGTGGATGATTCACAGAATATCCAAGAAAAGCCATGCCAAAAATGTCCCAATTTATATAAATTGATAGTAAACAATGTTAATCTATGGTGATTGAGGTCAAAATAATGATTATCCTTGGGAGTTCTGACTGGGAAAGAAAAGAAGGGACATCTGTGGTGCTGGAAAAGTTGTCTATTGATCTGGTTAGTGATGACGTGTGTGTGACAATATACACAGACACACAACCAAATAGCCACTAGTCAGACTCATATAAGGTGATACATTAATATACATTGATATTTAAATATACCCAAATAGAGGTTGTATTTACATAGGCACAAATGCACACAGGATGTAAATATGTTAAGAAAATAGGGAAAATACTGGTCTTTTACTTAGAAGTGACAGAATGAAGGCAAAGGACAAAATATGATTGCATAAGCTACATAAACCCTGTATCTGCATCACTTCCCTCACATTTTCCTGTAACCCCTGTCTTTTTAAGGAGATATTAAGCCAATTATCATCTGAGTATTTTCTATGTGCTGGGCAGTATTCCAAACTCTTCCAAAGACCACAGGTAATCCTTGTAATTCTTACCAGGAAAGTTCTATTATCTATGATACACATGAGGAATCTGACGCAGTAATTCTCAGCGTGCAGTCCCCTGACCAGCAGCATCAACATCAACTGGGAATTTGTTAGGCAGCTTCTCAGCCCCACCCAAGACCTACCAAATTAGAAACTTTGGGGTGGGTCGAGCAATCTGTTTTAACAACCCCTCCAGTTGGCTGTGATAAATGCTCAAGTTTGAGGACCACTGCGGGAAACTGAAGACCCAAGTTCACACAGCTACTAAAGTTGAAGTCAAGACAACCAAGACAATTGTACCCCATAACCTTGCTCTCCTTCATCAGTACACAGCTTCAGCCAAACAATTAAAAATAAAAGCAAATAAAACTCCTGACATCCTCAGATGGTAAGTGGGCAAAACTTAGGGATCATTCAAAAGATGCAAGAAACTGTTTAATAAGTATGAGGGGGGAGGAGGAGATAGCCAACCAGAAGAATGATTATGCAAATCATTTCAATGCACAAGTGACTATAAGCTAATGATCATTAGGAACTATTTAACAATATTCATGCTAAAATGCTAAGTAAGAAGAAAAAACTAAAAAAAAGTAAAGTTAAACTTAGAGTGCTTCAATTGATCAAGATGAAACCACAATCTTCAATAGGAGAGTACTAGAAGAATATACACACCAAAACTCAGCGACTGTTTGAGCATCAGTACCACAGATGAGTTCATCCTTTTGTTGTCTCTTCTTGCAGATGTCCTGGATCAGTATGTGTTCCGGTTTGTTAATGCTGCTGTTATGCAAAATACCAGAAATGGATTGGCTTTTATAAAGGAGGTATATTTGGTTACAAATTTACAGTCTGGAGGCCATAAAAATGTTCAAATTAAGGCTTCAGCACAAGTATGCCTTCACCAAAGGAAGGCCAATGGCATCTGGAAGACCTCTGTTAGCTGGGAAGGCATGTGGCTGGTGTCTACTGATCCTGGGGTATGTTCTAGCCCCTCTCTCAGCTCCTGTGCATTCTTTAAAATGTTGCTCTAGGGGCATTTTGTCCTCTCTTAGCTTCTCCAGAGCAAACACTGGGCTGGAACCTCCAGAGTGTCAGCAAATCCTGCTTTCAGTGGCCATCTCCAAAATGTCTCTCTCAGCTGCTCTGAGGTCCTTCTGTTTGTGAGCTCTTTTATAGGACTCCAGTATTTAAATCAAGACCCACCCTGAATTTAATGAAATGTTTCGCCCACAGTTGGTTGAGTGACATCTCCATGGAAACAATCAAAGGATTCTAACCTAATCAACACTAATATGTCTGCCCCCACAAGACTGCATTAAAGAGCATGATGTTTTGGCAGACATAATACATCCAAACTGGCACAGCATGTATTTGATTTTCTGAGAAAAAAATTTAAAGGAATGGGTCAGCCAGGTCATTGAGAGTCATCAGACAAGGAACACAATATGCTTCTGTGTTTTGTTTTGTTTGGTTTTTTTTTTTGGGGGGGGGGTACTGTATTTTAAAACAATTTCAGGAGCATGATTGGGGTTAGAAACCATATTTGACTGGACCAAGAAAATTTGAGTGGTAATGATCTGGATATCATAAGCTTTTTATAGAAACCAGATTGAGGAAGTGAGGACTCAAAACCAGCTTTAAATGCCCATGAGCTAAGGAAGGGAGAAAATTCCATGGAGAGCATACCCATGGCAAGGAAAAAGTGATGTCTAATGAGATTTTAAATATGAAATCTTTAAATATAAAGACAGAACAAAACAAAATGCACCATGTGAAACATGTTACTAAGATAGGCTGAAAGTTGCTATCTGGGTCTTTTCATAGCATTGGTTATAGATTGATAATGTGTTTCCCACATAAAGAAAGCCAGCTAGGTTTAGAGGTGACAGCAACTAAGTATGATCAGTCATTAAACAAGACAGCCCAGACAGCAAAAGGTTGCACAATATCAGCCTGTACTTAATGCCATTGAATTGTACACTTTAAAATGGTTAAAGTGGCAAATTTTATTTTTTTTTCCATTTTACCTCGTTTTCAGTCTTATTACAGCCACAGAGTAAAACAAGAACATGAATGCCCAAGCCCAAATGGCAATCTGAGGCACTTTGCTCTGGGCTACTCAGGGAATGGTGCATGGCAATGAGGGAGATAAAATCTCAAATGAAGTTAGAGAAGGAAATAATAGGAATTTCTGGCTTAATAAAAATAAAATAAGCACGTTCATTTGAGAATCCTCAGGGTGGGGAATACTGCATACCTTCTGCTTCCCCTCCTGACCCTGCTCGAGTAAACATGGAAACAAGTTTAATTCTAGTTTCCATCCAAGCTCCTGTTCAGCCCACTGCTATGCGTGAACCAGTTTACTGCAAGGAATGGACAGGCTCATTCCTGAGTGAGTGCCTTGTGACTGCAGGGAGAAAGGAACTCCCTTGCTTACATCATTCTCTCTGTCCTTGCCAGTGTGAATGAGGGTTGTTTCCACCCACAATGAGTTGGCAGGAGAGGCGAAGCTGGGAGCCAGTGACTTGAGTATATTCATAGGCAGATAAAAGAGCCACTTGAGGTGTAGCTTTGGAAAATCAGTAGGAGCAAGGGAATTGAGAGCCAAGCCCCAGTGGGACTAAAGGGGAAGAGCTGTGCCTAGGAAGGGAGGCAAAACAACTCATTACAAACAACCCTGGTGCTGACAAAGGAGCTGAGATAGAATGAACTGAAGAGGCTCTATCATCAATGCAAAATGAAGGCAAAGACCTCAAAGGAATTTCTCAAAAAGGTAAAGAGGCAGCCAACTCAATGGGAAAAAATTTTTGGAAACCATGTATCTGACAAAAGGCTGATATCTTGCATATACAAAGAAATCCTACAACTCAATGACAATAGTACAGACAGCCCAATTATAAAATGGGCAAAAGATATGAAAAGACAGTTCTCTGAAGAGGAAATACAAATGGCCAAGAAACACATGAAAAAATGTTCAGCTTCACTAGCTATTAGAGAGATGCAAATTAAAACCACAATGAGATACCATCTAACACCGGTTAGAATGGCTGCCATTAAACAAACAGGAAACTACAAATGCTGGAGGGGATGTGGAGAAATTGGAACTCTTATTCACTGTTGGTGGGACTGTATAATGGTTCAGCCACTCTGGAAGTCAGTCTGGCAGTTCCTTAGAAAACTAGATATAGAGCTACCATTCGATCCGGCGATTGCACTTCTCGGTATATACCCGGAAGCTCGGAAAGCAGTGACACAAACAGATATCTGCACGCCAATGTTCATAGCAGCATTATTCACAATTGCCAAGAGATGGAAACAACCCAAATGTCCTTCAACAGATGAGTGGATAAATAAAATGTGGTATATACACATGATGGAATACTACGCGTCAGTAAGAAGGAACGATCTCGTGAAACATATGACAACATGGATGAACCTTGAAGACATAATGCTGAGTGAAATAAGCCAGGCACAAAAAGAGAAATATTATATGCTACCATTAATGTGAACTTTCAAAAATGTAAAACAAATGGTTTATAATGTAGAATGTAGGGGAACTAGCAGTAGAGAGTAATTAAGGAAGGGGGAACAATAATCCAAGAAGAACAGATAAGCTTTTTAACGTTCTGGGGATGCCCAGAAATGACTATGGTCTGTTAATTTCTGATGGATATAGTAGGAACAAGTTCACAGAAAGGTTGCTATATTATGTAACTTTCTTGGGGTAAAGTAGGAACATGTTGGAAGTTAAGCAGTTATCTTAGGTTAGTTGTCTTTTTCTTACTCCCTTGTTATGGTCTCTTTGAAATGTTCTTTTATTGTATGTTTGTTTTCTTTTTAACTTTTTTTTTCATACAGTTGATTTAAAAAAGAAGGGAAAGTTAAAAAAAAAAAAAAAGAAAGAAAGAAAAACAAGGAAAAAAAATGATGTAGTGCCCCCTTGAGGAGCCTGTGGAGAATGCAGGGGTATTCGCCTACCCCACCTCCATGGTTGCTAACATGACCACAGACATAGGGGACTGGTGGTTTGATGGGTTGAGCCCTCTACCATAAGTTTTACCCTTGGGAAGACGGTTGCTGCAAAGGAGAGGCTAGGCCTCCCTGTATTTGTGCCTAAGAGTCTCCTCCTGAATGCCTCTTTGTTGCTCAGATGTGGCCCTCTCTCTCTGGCTAAGCCAACTTGAAAGGTGAAATCACTGCCCTCCCCCCTACGTGGGATCAGACACCCAGGGGAGTGAGTCTCCCTGGCAACGTGGAATATGACTCCCGGGGAGGAATGTAGACCCAGCATCGTGGGACGGAGAACATCTTCTTGACCAAAAGGGGGATGTGAAAGGAAATGAAATAAGCTTCAGTGGCAGAGAGATTCCAAAAGGATCCGAGAGGTCACTCTGGTGGGCACTCTTACGTACACTTTAGACAACCCTTTTTAGGTTCTAAAGAATTGGGGTAGCTGGTGGTGGATACCTGAAACTATCAAACTACAACCCAGAACCCATGAATCTCGAAGACAGATGTATAAAAATGTGGCTTATGAGGGGTGACAATGGGATTGGGAAAGCCATAAGGACCACACTCCACTTTGTCTAGTTTATGGATGGATGAGTAGAAAAATAGGGGAAGGAAACAAACAGACAAAGGTACCCAGTGTTCTTTTTTACTTCAATTGCTCTTTTTCACTCTAATTATTATTCTTGTTATTTTTGTGTGTGTGCTAATGAAGGTGTCAGGGATTGATTTAGGTGATGAATGTACAACTATGTAATGGTACTGTAAACAATCGAAAGTACGATTTGTTTTGTATGACTGCGTGGTATGTGAATATATCTCAATAAAATGATGAAAAAAAAAAAAAAAGAAAAAAGAAAAGCTAAGACAGGAGACCAGAGATATTTTGGAGAAAGCCACGGAAACCAGAAGCTAACCCTGGGAGACGACCAGCAGACTCCAGCCATGTGCCTTCCCATGTGACAGAGGAACCCCAGATGCCATTGGCCTTTCTTCAGAGAAGTTATCATCCCCTTGATGCCTTAATTGGGACATTCTCATGGCCTTATAACTGTAAATTTGTGAACAATAAACCCCCATTGTAAAAGCCAAAAAAAAAAAAAAATGAAGGCAAAGGTATCTAAGAAGAATCAATGCCCTATAGCCCTAAAACCACAAAGTTGTTAAAGACTCCTCAAACAATTAGCAGCAGCCCCTATTTTTTGTTTTCCTTGAAGCTCTCTCACCACAGATGATTCAGCAGAAAAGTTACAAACCTGTGAACTCCATCAGCACATATCAATCTCCTTTAGCCTCCAAGGCTGTGGTGTTTGCATTCTTCTTTCAACATTCAATCACAACAGTCCAAACTATAAATGAAAAGACTGAGATGTAGAGTAGTACTCCAGTTAAAGTTACAGTGGGAATGGGGTTGGCTGCATATCGGTGTCATGGATCTTTTTTGGGTGATGGAAATATTCTAAAACTGGATTGTGGTGATGGCTGGACAACTCCGTAAGTCTACCAAAAAAGTCATTGAATTATATGCTTCACATGGCATAATTTAGGGTACATAAATGATACGTCAATAAAATTCTTAAAAAGCTCTAGAAGGTGGCAGAGAGATTCCAAAACGAGCCGAGAGATCACTCTGGTGGGCACTCTTATGCACACTTTAGACAACCTTTTTTAGGTTCTAAAGAATTGGGGTAGCTGGTGGTGGATACCTGAAACTATTAAACTACAACCCAGAACCCATGAATCTCGAAGACAGTTGTATAAAAATGTAGCTTATGAGGGGTGACAGTGGGATTGGGAATGCCATAAGGACCACACTCCACTTTGTCTAGTTTATGGATGGATGTGTAGAAAAGTAGGGGAAGCAAACAAACAGACAAAGGTACCTAGTGTTCTTTTTTACTTCAATTGCTCTTTTTCACTCTAATTATTATTCTTGTTATTTTTGTGTGTGTGCTAATGAAGGTGTCAGGGATTGATTTAGGTGATGAATGTACAACTATGTAATGGTACTGTAAACAATCGAAAGTACGATTTGTTTTGTATGACTGCGTGGTATGTGAATATATCTCAATAAAATGATGATTAAAAAAAAAAAAAAAGCTCTAGAAGGAAAAAAAAAACGCATATGGAATAATTAGCAGCTGTCTCCTCCAAAATCACTCCTACTTATAAAGGGAGAGTTCAACATGAGGACTCAAAAATCTTTCATCTTATTCCATTGATTAAAGTTTGCAAAATTAGACCTGAGTGAGGGCTCAGCCAATAATTGCTGTTCACTTAAAAGAGGAGACTGAGGAGTGCAGTGGTCAGGAGAATGGGTGCTCACCTCCCTAAGGGTAGAACTTCCTGCCTGTGACCCCTGCCCTCGGCGAGTGAGGGGAAGGCAGGGCTGTGGCCAGACGTGAGTAACCAGCCAGTGAGCGAGGTTTCACGGGGGTCTGCAGCGTCCGGCGTTGCAGGGTGTCAGCAGCAGCAGCGCCCATTTGTCCCCTGGCCACGGGAGTGCAGCCGCCTGTCCTGCACCCCCACAGGCAGCGGCCACGCTCGGGCTGGGCAGGATCGAGGCGGCCCCCTCTTCCTGGCAATCCAATTTTAATTTCTTATCCAATTAAAATGGTGTCAAATGGACTGCCACCTAGATTTCAATACAAATGAAAACACTCTATTTTCTATAAAATGTGCATGCAACTCTCACAAAACAGGCAACATTCAGTAACTGTAACCCTCCATTCTGTCTTTGATCCTTTAATACTCCACACACTGTCTACGCTGCATCACATCCATAATAACTATATTTTACAAGGGGGAGTTTTATTATTGATGAGGTAAATTTTCTTTCCACTATAAAGGTTGAGAGGAGGGCATGTTTCTTGTATTAAATTCCACTGAATATTAATCAACACTTCAGGCTAATTTTGACATTGACTTTTTTATTTTATTTTACTTTATTTTTTATTTTTTATTCAGTTTGAGATATATTCACATACCCTACACTCATCCACAGTATACAATCATTTGTTTACAGTACTATCATATAGTTGTGCATTCATCTCCAAAATCAATTTTTGAATATTTTCATTACTTAAAAAAATAAAAACAAGAATAAAAATACAAGTAAAGAAAAACCAAAACAACCCATCCCCCATCCCCCATATTATCAATTTACTTTTTTTGTCTCCATTTTTCTACTCATCTATCCATACACTGGATAAAGTAAGTGTGAGTCACAACGTTTGCACAATCACATGGTCACACCATATAAGCTATATATACACTCATCTTCAAGAATCAAGGCTACTGGTTTGCAGTTCAACAGTTTCAGGTATTTCCTTCTAGCTATTCTAATACACTAAACACTAAAAAGGGATATCTATATAATGCATAAGAACAGTCTCCAGAATGACTTTTTGACACCATTTGGAATCTCTCAGTCACAGAAACTTTACTTTGTTTCATTTCTTGTCCCCCTTTTGGTCAAGAAGGCTTTCTCAATCCCACAATGCTGAGTCCAATCTCATCCCTGGGAGTAATGTTCCATATTACCAGGAAGATTTACACCCCTGGGTGTCGTGTCCCACAGTGGGGGGAGGGCAGCAAGTCCACCTGCCAAGTTGGCACAGAGAGGGAGGCCACATCTCACCAACAAAAGACATTCTCTGGGGTGATTCAGGCACAACTGTAAGTAGGCTTAGCCTCTCCTTTGCAGTAAAAGGCTTCATAAGGGCAAGGCCCAAGATAACGGGCTTGGCTTACTGAACTGGTAGTCCCCAGTATTTGTGAGAATATAAAGAATTCCACAGGTGAGTAAATTAAGTATTTCCACATTTTCCCCAGTCCCTTAAGGGACTTTTTATCTTATTCCCAAATTACTCTGAGATGTATCAGGGCTTCACACCAACCTGTACAAAAAATCAGATCTCACTCCCTATTCAAGTTTCTATGTAATTATGGTGTTTCAATACACTGACCATACAAGTTAAATTATGAATTGTGCTACAGAAAATAAAGATTTTCCACCAAATCAACATCTCTGTCTTCAATCTCACAAGGAAGTGGAAGCCTAAAAATACTTAATTTCATCCTTTACCCTTTACTCTCTGATTTACCTTAGTGCTAACCAAGGCCATTTTTTTTCCTTTTTCTAATTGAAGTGAGATCTCCTTTTCAGCTTCTTTAACATTTCCTGTACGTGATAATGTTGTCATTCATAGCTATCAAAATCTAGCCCTGAGTCACAGGTGTCACACTGATACCTGAAGTTCCAGGGACTGGCCAGGTTATAAACAGGAGCTCAGCATCTCAGAATCTAGAAATAACCATTACAACTCAGGAATAGATGTAACCGCTGCAAGAGCTTACAATCTAGGAAACTTAGCCTTTGCCTGATAACCTACTCCCTCAGTTTCAATTCTCAGAGTTTGCACGTTATAGTTATTCCAAAATAGTGAGGTGTTATAATGTCTGTCTTTTCATTTCTGGCTTATTTCATGCAACATACTGTGTTCAAGGTCCATTTACCTTGTTGCATACCTCGCAATTTCATTTCTTCTTGAAGCTGCTCAGTATTCCATTGAATGTGTACATCACAGTTCAACATTCCGTTCATCAATTGATACACCCTTAGGCTACCTCAATCCACTGAAAGTCATGAATACTGCCAAAATAAACACCAGTGTGCAAATGTGCATTCTGTCCCTGCTCTCAGTTCTTCCAAGTATAGAGCCATATGGCAACCCCAGACTTGGCTTCCTGTGGAAACACCACGCTGCCTTCCAGACGGGCTGCTCCAGTCTACTTCCCCACCAGCAGTGGTTAGGTACATTCCTTCCTCCACATTTTCCCCAGCACTTGTATCCCTCTGTTTAATTTTTAATGCAACTTTATTGAGCTATATTCACATAATACACACTCTTCCAGAGTGAACATTCAGTTGTTCACAGTATAATCATATACTTTTGCATTCATCACCACAGTCTTTGAACATCTTCATTATTCCAAAAAATAAAAGAAAAATTAAAATAAAAAAGAACATCCAAATCATTCCATTCCCCTCCTCCCCCCATTGTATATTTACTTTTTTTAGATACTCATTCATTGTTTCTTTTTTAACTTTATCAAAAAATTAAAAAAAAATTTTTTTCAAAAAAATCAAAACAAAGGTATAAGGAAAAACAAATAACCTAAAATAACTACATTGCTGTCAACTTGTTCCTACTATATCCCCCCCCAAATTAACAAACCATAGTCATTCCTGAGCATTCCCATAACATTAAGTTTAACCTCCATAACTTAACTGTTCTTATTAGATTATCGTTCCCCTTCACTCTTTGCTATCACTAGGTCCCCTACATTCTACAATATAAACCATTCACTTTACATTTTTCAGAGTTCACATTGGTGGTAACATACAATATCTCTTTTTTTGTGCCTGACTTATTTCACCCAGCATTATGTCTTCAAGGTTCATCCATGCTGTCATATGTTTTCTTACCTCATTCCTTCTTACTGCTGTGTAGTATTGCAATGTGTGTATACACCACACTTCGTGTATCCACTCATCTGTTGAAGGACATTTGGACTGTTTCAATCTCTTGGCAATTGTGAATGATGCTACAATGAAAATCAGTGTGCAAATACCTGTTCATATCACTGCTTTCAGATCTCCCGGGTATATACCAAGAAGTGACATTGCTGGATTGAAGGGTAGCTCTATATCTAGTTTTCTAAGGAACCATCAGAATGTCTTCCAGAGTGGCTGAACCATTATACCGTCCCACCAACAATGAATAAGAGTTCCAATTTCTCCACATCCTCTCCAGCATTCATAGTTTCCTATTTGTTTAATGACAGCCAATCTAATTGGTGTGAGATAATATCCCATTGGTCTTAATTTGCATCTCCCTAATAGCTAGTGAAGATGAACATTTTTTCATGTGTCTTCTGGCCATTTGTATTTCCTCTTCAGAGAGCTGTCTTTTCATATCTTTCTCCCATTTTGTATTTGGGCTGTCTGTACTATCGTCATTGAGTTGTATGATTTCTTTATATATGCAAGATATCAGTCTTTTATCAGATACATGGTTTCCAAATATTTTTCCCATTGAGTTGCTGCCTCTTCACCTTTTTACAAATTCCTTTGAAGTACAGAAGCTTTTAAGTTTGATGAGTTCCCATTTATCTATTTCTTCTTTTGTTGCTTGTGCTTTGGGTATAAGGTCTAAGAAGTGACCTCCTAATACAAGATCTTGAAGATGTTTCCCTACATTATCTTCTAGAAGTTTTATGGTACTGTCTCCTATATTGAGGTATTTAATCCATTTTGAGTTAATTTTTGTATAGGATGTGAGGTAGGGGTCCTCCTTCATTCTTTTGAATATGGATATCCAGCTCTGCCAGCCCCATTTGTTGAAGAGACTGTTATATCCCAGTTCAGTGGTTTTGGGGGCCTTATCAAAGATCAGTCAACCGTAGATCTGTGGATCTATCTCCAAATTCTCAATTTGATTCCATTGATCAATATGTCTATGTTTGTGCCAGTACCATGCTGTTTTGACCACTGTGGCTTTATAATAAGCTTCAAAGTCAGGGAGAATAAGTCCTCCAACTTCATTTTTCTTTTTTAGAATGTTTATAGCAGTTTGAGGCATCTTTCCCTTCCAAACAAATTTGACAACTAGCTTTTCCAGGTCTGCAAAGTAGATTGGAATTGCATTGAATCTGTAGATGAATTTCAGTTGAATTGACATCTTAAAAACATTTAGCCTTCATATCCATGAAAACAGATTTTTTTTCCATCTTTTCAGGTCCCCTTCTATATCTGCTAGTAAAATTGTGTAGCTTTATATTTATAAGTCTCTTACATCCTTGGTTACATTTATTCCTATGTACTTGATTTCTTATCTGCTATTGAGAATGGAATCTTTTTCTTGACTGTCTCTTCAGTCATGTCATTTCTGGTGTATAGGAACATTACTGACCTATGTACATTGATCTTGTATCCCACCACTTTGCTAAATTTGCCCATTAGCTCAAGGAGTCGTGTCATTGATTTCTCAGGGTTATTCAGATATAAGATCATATCATCTGCAAATAATGACAGTTTTGCTTCTTCCTTTCCAAGATGGATGCATTTTATTTCTTTGTCTTGCCGGATTGCCCTGGCTAGCACTTCTAGCACAATGCTGAGTAACAGTGGTGACAGCGGGCATCCTCGTCTCATTCCTGATCTTAGAGGGAAGGCTTTCAGTCTCTCACCATTGAGTACTATGCTGACTGTGGGTTTCCATATATGCCCTTTATCATATTGAGGAAGTTTCCTTCAATTAATACTTTTTGAATGGTTTTTATCAAAAAAGGATGCTGGATTTTGTTGAATGCTTTTTCAGCATCTATTGAGATGATCATTTGATTTTTTCCTTTTGATTTTTTATTGTGTTGTATTATATTGATTTATTTTCTTATGTTGAACCATCCTTGCATGCCTGGAATGAATCCCACTTGGTCATGGTGCATGATTTTTTTGATGTGTCTTTGGATTTGATTTGCAAGTATTTTGAGAATTTTTGCAACTATATTCATGAGAGAGATTGGCCTATAGTTTTCCTTTCTTGTAGCATCTTTACTTGGTTTTGGTATTAGAGTGATGTTAGCTTCATAAAATTATGTAGTGTGCTGGTTTGTATATTTATGTCCCCCAGAAAAAGCCATATTCTTTAATGCATTCTTGTGGGGGCAGATGTTTTAGTGTGGATTGGGACCTATTGGTTCAGTGTTGATGTGACCCACCCAGCTGTAGGTGATAACTCTGACTGGATAATTTCCATGGAGGTGTGGCCCTGCCCATTCAGTGTGGACCTTTTTTAGTTTGCTGGGGCACTATATAAGCTCAGACACAAGGAGCAAGCTTGCTACAACCAAAAGGGACACTTTGAAGAATGCACAGGAGTGAGCTGGAGCTAAGACAGACATTTTGAGGATGGCCATTGGAGGCTGATGCAGACATTTTGGAGAAAGCCATTTTGAGACACAACCTGAAAGTAAGCAGACACCAGCCACATGCCTTCCCAGCTTACAGAGATTTTCTAGATGCCAATAGCCTTTCTCCAGCGAAAGTACCCTTTGTTGATGGACACTTTATGACCTTAAGACTGTAATTCTGTAACCAAATAAACCCTCTTTATAAAAGCCAGTCCAATAGGGGACTGGTGGTTTGATGGGCTGAGCCCTCTACCACAGGGCTTGCCCTTGGGGGGACTGTTGCTGCAAATGAGAGGCTAGGACTCCCTATAATTATGCCCAAGAGCCTCCTCCCAAGTGCCTCTTTGTTGCTCAGATGTGGCCCTCTCTCTCTAGCTAAGCCAACTTGGCAGGTGAAATCACTGCTCTCCCCTGTACGGGGCATCAGACACCCAGGGGAGTGAATCTCCCTGGCAATGTGGAATATGACTTCCAGGGAGGAATCTAGACCCAGCGTCATGGGATGGAGAACATCTTCTTGACCAAAAGGGGGAGGTGAAAGGAAATGAAATAAGTTTCAGTGGCAGAGAGATTCCAAAAGGAGCCAAGAGTTCACTCTGGTGGGCTCTCTTACACACAATATAGACAACCCATTTTGGGTTCTAATGAATTGGAATACCTAGCAGTAAATACCTGAAAGTATCAAACTGCAACCCAGAACCCATGAATCTTGAAGACGATTGTATAAAAATGTAGCTTATGAGGGGTGACAATTGGGAAAGCCATATGGAACACACCCCCCTTTGTGTAGTTTATGGATGGATGAGTAGAAAAATGGGGGGGATAAAGGCATCCAATGTTCTTTTTTACTTTAATTGTTCTTTTTAACTTTAATTTTTATTCTTATTATTTTTGTGTGTGTAGTAATGAAAACATAAAAAATTAATTTTGGTGATGAATGCACAACTATATAATGGTACTGTAAACAATTGAATGTACACTTTGTTTTGTATGACTGCATGGTATGTGAATATATCTCAATAAAAATGACTTTTAAAAAAAGCCAGTCCATTTCTGGTGTTTTGCATTCCAGCAGCATTAACAAACTAGAAGAGGTAGTGTTCCATTTTTCTTCAGTTTTTTAAATAGTTTAAGTAAGATTGGTGTCAGTTCATTTTGGAACGTTTGAGAGAATTCCCCTGTGCAGCCATCTGGCATTTATTTATGGGAAGCTTTTTGATGACTGATTGGATCTCTTTGCTTGTGATTGGTTGGTTGAGGTCTTCTATTTCTTCTCTGGTCAGTCTGGGTTGTTCACGTGTTTCCAGGAAATTGTCCATTTCCACTACATTATCTAGTTTGTTGGCATACTGTTGTTCATAGCATCTTCTTATCATTTTTTAAATTTCTTTTGGATCCTCAGTAATGTCACCTCTCTCATTTATTTTGTTTATTTGGGTCTTCTCTCTTTTTGATTTTGTCAGCCTAGCTAGAAGCTTGTCAATCTGGTTTATCTTCTCAAAGAACCAACTTTTGGTTTTATTTATTCTCTCATTTTTTTTTTTTCTGTTCTCTATGTCATTTATTTCTGCTTTGATCCTTGTTATTTCTTTTCTTCTACTTGGTTTAGGATTAGTTTGCTGTTCATTTTCTAGCTTCTTCATTTGTTCCATTAGCTATTTGATTTTAGTTCTTTTTTCCTTTTTAATGTATGCATTTAGCTCTATAAATTTTCCCCTCAAGAATGCTGTCACTGCATTCCAGTAGTTTTGATATGTTATGCTGTCCTTTTCATTCATCTCTATACATTTAGCAATTTCTCTTGCTATTTCTTCTTTACCCCATTGATTGTTTAGGAGTGTGTTGTTTAACCTCCAGATATTTATGAATGTTCTAAATCTTTGATGGTAATTCACTTCTAATTGTATTCCACTGTGATCCAAGAATGTGCTTCAAATAATTTCAATATTTTTAAATTTATTGATGCTTGTTTTATGGCCAAGCATACGATCTATTCTGGAGAAAGTTCCATGAGCACTAGAGAAGAATGTGCATCCTGGTGATTTGAGATGTAATGTTCTGTATATGTCTGTTAAGCCAAATTCATTTACCACATTGTTTAGGTTTTCAGCTTCTGTATTGGTCCTCTGTCTGGTTGACCTAGCTATAGGAGATAGTGATGTATTAAAGTCTCCCACATTTATTGTGGAAACATCTATTGCTTCCTTCAGTTTTGTCAATGTTTGTCTTAAGTACTTTGGTGCATCATGATTGGGTGCATAGACATTTATGATTGCTATTTCTTCTTGTTGAATTGTCCCTTTTATTAGTATTTAGTGACCTTCTTTGTCTGTTATAACATCCTTGCATTTAAAGTCTATCTTATCTGAGATTAATATTGCTACTCCTGCTTTCTTTTGGCTGTGGCTTGCATAGAATATTTTTTCCATCCTTTCACTTTCAATTTCTTTGTGTCTCTGGGTCTAAGATGAGTCTCTTGTAAGCAACATATTGATGGTTCATATTTCTTAATCCATTCCACCAATCCATATCTTTAGTTGGGGAGTTTAAACCATTCACATTCAGTGTTATTACTGTGAAGGCATTCCTTGAATCAGCCTCTGTTTAATTTTAAACATTCTATCCTAAGTAAACAATCAGTGGTTCCCAATATAATCATATGTTTATGCATTCACCACCACAATCTATATGTGGACATTTCCATTTCTTTAACAAAAAAACAGGAAGAGGAGAAAAATAAAATATAAAAATATTAAAGAAAAAAAATATGAAAAAAATAAAAATAAAAATAAAATGAAATACATTAAAAGTTAATAGAAGAACATCACCACAAAGAATCCCATAACACTCCTTTATATTTCCCTGTTATAGACATTTAGCTTGGTATATTACCTTTGTTGCAATAAGTGTAGGCATATTACAATGTTACTGTTAGCTATAGACTCCAGTTTGTATTGATTGTATTTTCCCCTGAATACCATCCAATTCTGAACACCTTGCAAATTTGACATTTATTTGTTCTCCCTCATGTAAAACATTCTTATATTTGCACATTTAATCACCACCATTAACCACTCTATGATTCTTTAAGTTATACAGTCCCAGCCTTTAACTGCTGTCTTTCCTTCTGGTGGCCTACATGACGTTAGCCTTCCTCTTTCAACCATACTCACACTCATCTTTACTCAGTGTAAATAGAGTATTGTGCTACCAGCAGATAGTATTTTTTACCCATTTCTGGATCTTTACAATCAATCCTATTGAACATTCTGTAGTCATTCAGCATCAAATGCCCAATCTCCACCCTCTTTCTATTTCCTGATAACCTGTGTTCTTAAATTTAGCTCCCAGAGTTTGCTCATTATATTTAGTCATTTAGTGAGACCATACAGTATTTGTCCTTTTGTTTCTGGCTAATTTCACTCAATATAATGTCCTCAATTTCATCCACATTGTTATATGTTTCATGGCCTTACTCTGTCTTACAGTTGCATAATATTCCATCATATGTGTTTACCAAGTTTGTTTATCCACTCCTCTGATCATGGATATTTGGGCTGTATCTATCTCTCAGGAATCATGAGTAATGCTGCTATAAACACTGGTGCACAAGTGTTCATTTGTGGCCTTGACTTCAGTTCTTCTGAATATAAACCTAATACTGGTATTGCTGGATTGTAAGGCAATTCTATGCTTAGCTTTGTGAGGAATTGCCACACTGCCTTCCAGAGTGGTTGCACCATTCTGCACTCCCATCTGGAGTGAATAAGTGTGCCTCCTTCTCCACATCCTTTCTAGCACTTGTAATTTTCTGTTTTTTTTATAATGGCCAATCTAGTAGGTATGAGATGATAGCTCATCTTTTCATATGTTTCATATGTTTTAGAACCATTTGTATTTCTTATTGAGAAAAGTGTATGTCCTTGTCTTTTGCCCATTTTTTGAGTTGTTTGTCTTTTTATTGTTGAGTTGTAGGATTTCTTTATATATTCTGGATATTAAACCATTATCTAAGATGTGGTTCCCAAATATTGGCTTCCATTTCATAGGCTGCCTTTTTACATTTCTGGCAAAGTACTTTGATGCACAAAAGTGTTCAAATTTGAGGAGATCCCATTTATCTGTTTCTTCTTTCACTGCTTGTGCTTTGGGTGTAAAGTCTTTGAAACCACCTCCATATCACAAGATACTTAAGATATTTTCCTACATTGTCTTCTAAAAGTTTTACATTCTTAGCTCTAATGTTTAGGACTATGATCCATTTTGTGTTCAGTTTCCCAGTAGAGCTGACTTGACCACCTTATCAAAGGTCAATTGTCCATAGATGAGCAGGTCTATTTCTGAAACTCAATTCAATTCCATTGGCAGAATATATATATATATACACACACACACACACACATATATAGATACATAGATATAGATATATGCCAGTACCATGCTATTTTGATCACTGTAGCTTTGTAATATGCTTCAAAGTCAGATACTGTGAGACTTCCCAATTCATTCCTCTTTCTCAAGAATTTCTGGCTATTTGGGGCACCCTGCCCTTCCAGAAAAATATGGTTATTGGTTTTTCTATTTTGGCAAAATAAATTGTTGGGATTTTAATTGGTAGTGCATTGAATCTATAAATCAATTTAGGTAGAATTGACATTTAACTATATTTAGTCTTCCAGTCTATGAACCTGGTATGTTCTTTGATTTTTTAGGTCCTCTGTGATTTCTTTTAGCAATTTCTTGTAGTTTTCTGTTTATAAGTCTTTTATATCCTTGGTTAAACTTATTCCTAAATATTTTATTCATTTGGTTGCTACTGTGAATAGAATTTTATTCTTGATTACTTCCTCAGATTACTCTTTACTAGTGTATAGAAACACTACCGATTTTTGCATGTTTCTCTTGTATCCTGCTAAATTGCTGTGTTCATTTATTAGTTCTAGCAGTTCTGATGTAGATTTATCTGGATTTTCTACATATAGGACCATGTCATCTGCAAACAATGGAAGTTTTACTTCTTCCTCTCCAATTTTGGATGCCTTTTATTTCTTTTTCTTGCCTAGTTGATCTACCTAGAATTTTCAGCACAATGTCAAATAACAAGGGTGACATTGGGCATCCTTGTCTTGTTCCTGATTTTAGAGGGAAAGCTTTCAGTCTTTCCCCATTGAGTATGACATTATCTGTATGTTTTTCATGTATTGCCTTTAACATATTGAGGAAGGTCCTTTCTAGTCTTAACCTTTTGTGTGTTTTTATCAAGATGTTGAATTTTGTCAAATGCCTTTTCTGCATCAATTGTGGTGATCATGTAGTTTTTCTGCTTTGATATATTGATGTGGTGTATTACAGTAATTGATTTTTTGTGTGTTGAAACAGCCTTGCACACCTGGAATAAATCCCACTTCATCATGGTGTATAATTCTTTTAATGCACAGCTGGATTTGATTTGCAAGTACTTTTTTTTTTTATCTTCATTTTATTGAGATATATTCACATACCACGCAGTCATACAAAACAAATCGTACATTCGATTGTTCACAGTACCATTACATAGTTGTACATTCATCACATAAATCAATCCCTGACACCTTCATTAGCACACACACAAAAATAATAAGAATAATAATTAAAGTGAAAAAGAGCAATTGAAGTAAAAAAGAACACTGGGTACCTTTGTCTGTTTGTTTGTTTGTTTCCTTCCCCTATTTTTCTACTCATCCATCCATAAACTAGACAAAGTGGAGTGTGGTCCTTATGGTTTTCCCAATCCCATTGTCACTCCTCATAAGCTACATTTTTATACAATTGTCTTCGAGATTCGTGGGTTCTGGGTTGTAGTTTGATAGTTTCAGGTATCCACCACCAGCTACCCCAAGTCATTAGAACCTAAAAAGGGTTGTCTATATTGTGCGTAAGAGTGCCCACCAGAGTGACCTCTCGGCTCCTTTTGGAATCTCTCTGCCACTGAAGCTTATTTCATTTCCTTTCACATCCCCCTTTTGGTAAAGAAGATGTTCTCCGTCCCACAATGCCAGGTCTACATTCCTCCCCGGGAGTCATATTCCACGTTGCCAGGGAGATTCACTCCCCTGGGTGTCTGATCCCACGTAGGGGGGAGGGCAGTGATTTCACCTTTTAAGTTGGCTTAGCCAGAGAGAGAGGGCCACATCTGAGCAACAAAGAGGCATTCGGGAGGAGCCTCTTAGGCACAATTATAGGGAGGCCTAGTCTCTCCTTTTCAGCAACAGTTCCCAAGGGTAAAACCTATGGTAGAGGGCTCAACCCATCAAACCACCAGTCCCCTATGTCTGTGGTCATGTTAGCAACCATGGAGGTGGGGTAGGCCAATACCCCTGCATTCTCCACAGGCTCCTCAAGGGGGCACTACATATTTTTTTCCTGGTTTTTTTTTTTTAACCTGTTCTTCCTTTTTAAATCAACTGCATGGAAAAAAAAATTAAAAACAAAACAAAACAAAAAAAAAAAACAAACAAAAAACAAAAAACAAAAAACAAAAACATACAATAAAAGAACATTTCAAAGAGACCATAACAAGGGAGTAAGAAAAAGACAACTAACCTAAGATAACTGCTTAACTTCCAACATGTTCCTACTTTACCCCAAGAAAGTTACATAATATAGCAACCTTTCTGTGAACTTGCTCCTACTATATCCATCAGAAATTAACAGACCATAGTCATTCCTGGGCATCCACAGAACGTTAAATAGCTTATCTGTTCTTCTTGGATTATTGTTCCCCCTTCCTTAATTGCTCTCTACTGCTAGTTCCCCTACATTCTACATTATAAACCATTCGTTTTACATTTTTCAAAGTTCACATTAGTGGTAGCATGTAATATTTCTCTTTCTGTGCCTGGCTTATTTTGCTCAGCATTATGTCTTCAAGGTTCATCCATGTTGTCATATGTTTCACCAGATCGTTCCTTCTTACTGCCGCATAGTATTCCATCGTGTGTATATACCACATTTTATTTATCCACTCATCTGTTGAAGGACATTTGGGTTGTTTCCATCTCTTGGCAATTGTGAATAATGCTGCTATGAACATTGGAGTGCAGATATCTGTTCGTGTCACTGCTTTCCGATCTTCCGGGTATATACCGAGAAGTGCAATCGCTGGATCGAATGGTAACTCTATATCTAGTTTTCTAAGGAACTGCCAGACCGACTTCCAGAGTGGCTGAACCATTATACAGTCCCACCAACAATGAATAAGAGATCCAGTTTCTCCACATCCCCTCCAGCATTTGTAGTTTCCTGTTTGTTTAATGGCAGCCACTCTAATAGGTGTTAGATGGTATCTCATTGTGGTCTTAATTTGCATCTCTCTAATAGCTAGTGAAGCTGAACATTTTTTCATGTGTTTCTTGGCCATTTGTATTTCCTCTTCAGAGAACTGTCTTTTCATATCTTTTGCCCATTTTATAATTGGGCTGTCTGTACTATTGTCATTGAGTTGTAGGATTTCTTTATATATGCAAGATATCAGTCTTTTGTCAGATACATGGTTTCCAAAAATTTTTTCCCATTGAGTTGGCTGCCTCTTTACCTTTTTGAGAAATTCATTTGAGGTGCAGAAACTTCTAAGCTTGAGGAGTTCCCATTTATCTATTTTTTCTTTTGTTGCTTGTGCTTTGGGTGTAAAGTCTAGGAAGTGGCCGCCTAATACAAGGTCTTGAAGATGTTTTCCTACATTATCTTCTAGGAGTTTTATGGTACTTTCTTTTATATTGAGATCTTTCGTCCATTTTGAGTTAATTTTTGTGTAGGGTGTGAGGTAGGGGTCCTCTTTCATTCTTTTGGATATGGATAGCCAACTCTCCCAGCCCCATTTGTTGAATAGACCATTATGACTCAGTTCAGTGACTTTGGGGGCCTTATCAAAGATCAGTCGGCCATAGATCTGAGGGTCTATCTCTGAATTCTCAATTCGATTCCATTGATCTATATGTCTATCTTTGTGCCAGTACCATGCTGTTTTGACAACTGTGGCTTTATAATAAGCTTCAAAGTCAGGGAGTGTAAGTCCTCCCACTTCGTGTTTCTTTTTTAGAGTGTCTTTAGCAATTCGAGGCATCTTTCCTTTCCAAATAAATTTGATAACTAGCTTTTCCAAGTCTGCAAAGTAGGTTGTTGGAATTTTGATTGGGATTGCATTGAATCTGTAGATGAGTTTGGGTAGAATTGACATCTTAATGACATTTAGCCTTCCTAACCATGAACATGGAATATTTTTCCATCTTTTAAGGTCCCCTTCTATTTCTTTTAGTAGAGTTACGTAGTTTTCTTTGTATAGGTCTTTTACATCTTTGGTTAAGTTTATTCCTAGGTACTTGATTTTTTTAGTTGCTATTGAAAATGGTATCTTTTTCTTGAGTATCTCTTCAGTTTGTTCATTTCTAGCATATAGAAATATTACTGACTTATGTGCATTAATCTTGTATCCCACTACTTTCCTAAATTTGTTTATTAGCTCTAGTAGCTGTATCGTCGATTTCTCAGGGTTTTCCAGATATAAGATCATATCATCTGCAAACAATGACAGTTTTACTTCTTCTTTTCCAATTTGGATGCCTTTTATTTCTTTGTCTTGCTGGATTGCCCTGGCTAGCACTTCCAGCACAATGTTGAATAACAGTGGTGACAGCGGGCATCCTTGTCTTGTTCCTGATCTTAGAGGGAAGCCTTTCAGTCTCTCACCATTGAGTACTATGCTGGCTGTGGGTTTTTCATATATGCTCTTTATCATGTTGAGGAAGTTTCCTTCAATTCCTACCTTTTGAAGTGTTTTTATCAAAAACGGATGTTGGATTTTGTCAAATGCTTTTTCAGCATCTATTGAGATGATCATTTGATTTTTCCCTATTGAATTTTTAATGTGTTGTAATACATTGATTGTTTTTCTTATGTTGAACCATCCTTGCATGCCTGGAATGAACCCCACTTGGTCATGGTGTATGATTTTTTTTAATGTGTCTTTGGATTCGATTTGCAAGTATTTTGTTGAGGATTTATGCATCTATATTCATTAGGGAGATTGGCCAGTAGTTTTCCTTTTTTGTAGCATCTTTGCCTGGTTTTGGTATTAGATTGATGTTAGCTTCATAAAATGAGTTAGGTAGTGTTCCATTTTCTTCAATGTTTTGAAAGAGTTTGAGTAAGATTGGTGTCAGTTCTTTCTGGAAAGTTTGGTAGAATTCCCCTGTGAAGCCATCTGGCCCTGGGCATTTATTTCTGGGAAGATTTTTGATGACTGATTGGATCTCTTTGATTGTGATTGGTTGGTTGAGGTCTTCTATTTCTTCTCTGGTCAGTCTAGGTTGTTCATATGTTTCCAGGAAATTGTCCATTTCCTCTACATTATCCAGTTTGTTGCCATACAGTTGTTCATAGTATCCTCTTATAATTTTTTAATTTCTTCAGGATCTGCATTTATGTCACCTTTTCCATTCATTATTTTGTTTATATGGGTCTTCTCTCTTTTTGATTTTGTCAGTCTAGCTAGGGGCTTGTCAATCTTGTTGATCTTCTCAAAGAACCAACTTTTGGTAATATTTATCCTCTCTATTGTTTTTTTGTTCTCTATGTCATTTATTTCTGCTTTAATCCTTGTTATTTCTTTTCTTCTACTTGGTTTAGGATTGGTTTGCTGTTCATTTTCTAGCTTCTTCAGTTGATCCATTAGTTCTTTGATTTTGGCTCTTTCTTCCTTTTTAATATATGCATTTAGTGCTATAAATTTCCCCCTTAGCACTGCTTTTGCTGCATCCCATAGGTTTTGGTATGTTGTGTTCTCATTTTCATTCATCTCTATATATTTAGCAATTTCTCTTGCTATTTTTTCTTTAACCCACTGATTGTTTAGGAGTGTGTTGTTTAACCTCCAGGTATTTGTGAATTTTCTAAGTCTCTGATGGTTATTGACTTCTAATTGTATTCCATTGTGGTCAGAGAATGTGCTTCGAATAATTTCAATCTTTTTAAATTTACTGAGGCTTGTTTTATGTCCCAGCATATGATCTATTCTGGAGAAAGTTCCATGAGCACTAGAAAAGTATGTGTATCCTGGTGATTTGGGATGTAATGTCCTGTATATGTCTGTTAAATCTAATTCATTTATCAGATTGTTTAGGTTTTCAATTTCCTTATTGGTCCTCTGTCTGGTTGATCTATCTATAGGAGAGAGTGATGTGTTGAAGTCTCCCACAATTATTGTGGAAACATCAATTGCTTCCTTTAGTTTTGCCAGTGTTTCTCTCATATATTTTGTGGCACCTTGATTGGGTGCATAGACATTTATGATTGTTATTTCTTCGTGTTGAATTGCCCCTTTTATTAGTATGTAGTGGCCTTCTTTGTCTCTCAAAACATCCCTGCATTTAAAGTCTATTTTATCTGAGATTAATATTGCTACACCTGCTTTCTTTTGGCTGTAGCTTGCACGATATATTTTTTCCATCCTTTCACTTTCAATTTCTTTGTGTCCCTGTGTCTAAGATGAGTCTCTTGTATGCAACATATTGATGGTTCATTTTTTTTGATCCATTCTGTGAATCTATATCTTTTAATTGGGGAGTTTAATCCATTTACATTCAACGTTATAACCGTGAAGGCATTTCTTGAATCAGCCATCTTATCCTTTGGTTTATGTTTGTCATATATATTTTTCCCCTCTCTCTATTAATATCCTTTATTGTACCCATACTGAATCTCTTTAGTACTGAACCTTTCTCCAGGTCTCTCTGTCCTTTCTTTGTTTCTCTGTCTGTAGGGCTCCCTTTAGTATCTACAGTAGGGCAGGTCTCTTGTTAGCAAATTCTCTCAGCATTTGTTTGTCTGTGAAAAATTTAAGCTCTCCCTCAAATTTGAAGGAGAGCTTTGCTGGATAAAGTATTCTTGGCTGGAAATTTTTCTCACTCAGAATTTTAAATATATCATGCCACTGCCTTCTTGCCTCCATAGTGGCTGCTGAGTAGTCACTACTTAGTCTTATGCTGTTTCCTTTGTATGTGGTGAATTGCTTTTCTCTTGCTGCTTTCAGAACTTGCTCCTTCTCTTCCATGTTTGACAGTGTGATCAGAATATGTCTTGGAGTGGGTTTATTTGGATTTATTCTATTTGGAGTTCGCTGAGCATTTATGATTTGTGTATTTATGTTGTTTAGAAGATTTGGGAAGTTTTCCCCAACAATTTCTTTGAATACTCTTCCTAGACACCCTTTTCTTCCCCTTCTGGAACACCAATGAGTCTTATATTAGGACGTTTTATATTATCTATCATATCTCTGAGGTCCATTTCGATTTTTTCAATTTTTTTCCCCATTCTTTCTTTTATGCTTTCATTTTCCATTCTGTCATCTTCCAGGTCACTGATTCGTTGTTCAACTTCCTCTAGTCTTGTACTATGAGTGTCCAGAATCTTTTTAATTTGGTCAACAGTTTCTTTAATTTCCATAAGATCATCTATTTTTTTATTTAGTCTTGCAATGTCTTCTTTATGCTCTTCTAAGGTCTTCTTGATATCCTTTGTATTCTGTACTATGGTCTCATTGTTCATCTTTAGTTCTTTGAGTAGCTGCTCCAGGTGCTGTGTCTCTTCTGATCTTTTGATTTGGGTGCTTGGGCTTGGGTTATCCATATCGTCTGGTTTTTTCATATGCTTTATAATTTTCTGTTGTTTTTGGCCTCTTGGCATTTGCTGAACTTGATAGGGTTCTTTTAGGATGTGTAGAGCAATTGAAGTCCTTATCTCTAATTTATCAGATCTACAGCTTCGTGGAGTACACTTTCTCTAACTAACCAGCAGGTGGCGTCCACGAGCCACCTGTTCTCCACAAGCCAGTTCTCCCCTGCTCTGCCTTTGTGGTGAGTGGGGGAGTGAGTCTTGTGGGGTCCAATTGGTGTACCAAGCTTGCGTGTGTAGTTGGTGTTGCCTGCCCTGTATATGGGGCGTGTTTCTGGGCCGTCAGGGAGGCCGGTGGCCCTAACAATCAAATCTCCCTGGTGATCCTAGAGTTTTAAAGCTGCTGCAATAGTCTAATCCTTCAGTTCAGTCCTGCCACAGTTTGTCTCTGCCACTGATCCACAAGTCCTTGGTATTGGTGTATGGCTCCTGAGACTTGCAAGTGGGCCCCTCTTCCAGGCCGTGCACCCCCTGGTCCTCTGTTGAGTGATGACTGTGCTATGTCACAGGTGAGTGCCGTCCCCCCAGGGCGGTTCTGGGCTGCTGGGCTGTGTAGGGAGGCTCCCAGTCTGCTGAAATGATGGCTGAATGGGGCTTTGTTAATTCACACTGCTCCACCTTCCCAACTCTGGGACAATCAGCTGAGGTTGCAGGGAAGGCTGATGTCCATGCCCAGTTTTGTGGAGTGTGCCTGTTATTTGAAGCACTTCCATCACACTGGGTTGTCTGGGGCAGTTCTGGGCTATGGGGCTGGCGATTGGCAGGAGTGTTTCCTGTCCACCAGGATGATGGCTGTGAGCGGACACCCCCCTTTTCTTGGGAAGTTGTGGTGTTTAGTGAAATTTCTCAGCCACTGGATTATTGCCTTTTGTCTCAGAGCTCTCTTAGTTCTGCTCTTGTCTTGACCTGCCCAAATTGCAAGTCTTTTAAGCTTTCTGTATTGGGCTTCTTAGAGTAATTGTTTTATAAAAAGAAAAAAGGATTTAAAAAAAAAAAAAAGGCCCTCCTCACAGATCTAATGGGTTATTGAAATGCTAAGAGACAAAGCAATTAGGGCCATTAAGGAAAGTTCCACAGGGCAGAGAGATCAGCTTTTCTTTGGGATTTGCATATGAGCCTCAGGGCCTGAGCTCTGCCCTTCCCCTTTCTATGTTCACCAGAACTCCAAAAATCCTCCGCTTTTATTCTGGAGTTTTTCGTGCTGTTTTTTTCTATGCCTGTCTCCTCTCTGCTGGGCTGGCTGCTCTCAGATTCTCTGGTGTCTGGTCTCCGTCTATCTATGGTTGGAGTTTGGATCAGTAGAATGAGTTTCCGATAAGAGCAGCCACTGCAGTTCTCCCTTCTCCTTCCCGGAGCTGACAGCCCCTCCTCCCACGGGACTGAGCCTGGCAGGGAGGGGCGCGGGTCCCCTGGCCGCAAAAACTTACAGATTTCGCTGATCTCAGCAGTTCGACGTTTTCATGAGTGTTGTATGAAGTATGCCCAAAGTCAGATTGCTCTGTGGTGTCCAGTCCACGCACTTCCTGGCTTTCTACCTACTTTACTGGAGGAGTAACTAAAACATAGAGCTCACCAGTCCGCCATCTTGCCCCGCCCTCTTGCAAGTACTTTTTGAGGATTTTTGCAGCTATAGTCATTAAAGAGATTGGCCTATAATATTCTCTTCTTATAGTATCTTTACCTGGCTTTGGAACTAGGGTGATGTTAGTGTCATAGAATGAGTTAGGTAGCTTTCCCTCAGTTTCAGTTTTTTTAAGATTTTGAGGAGGATTGGTACTACTTTCTTGAAACCTTGCTAGAATTCACACATGAAGCCATGTGATCCCGTACTTTTCTTTTTGGGAAGCTTTTTGATGAATGGTTCAATCTCTTTAATTGTGATTGGTTTGTTGAGGACATCTATTTCTTCTCAAAGCATTGTTCACTGTTCATGCTTTTCTAGGAAGTTGTCCATTTCATCTAAGTTGTGAGGTGTATTAGCATATAGTTGCTCACAGTACACTCTTAACTCATATTATTTCCTTTATTTCTGCTGGGTCAGTGTTATTTCCCCGTTCACATTTCTGATATTATTTATTTGCATCCTATCTCTCTTTTTGTGGTTAGCCTAGGTAATGGTCCATAAATTTTATTGATTTTCTCAACGTACCAGTTTCTAGTTTTGTTCATCTCTCTATTGTCTTCATGTTCTCAATTTCATTTATTTCTGCTCTAATTTTGTTATTTCTTTCCTTCTGCTTGCTTTCGGATTAGTTTGCTCTTCTTTCTCAAGTTCCTTCAAGTAAACAGTTAATTCCTCGATTTTTGCTCTTCTTTTTAAATATAGGCATTTAGTGTAAGAACCTTTCCTCTCAGCTCCACCATTGATGCATCCCATGAGTTTTGATACGTTTCATTTTCATTTTCATCTAGATATTTTCTAGCTTCTTCCTTGACCCACTCTTTGTTTAAAAGTATATTCCTCAGCCTGCATATATTTGTGAATTTTCTGGCCCTCCACCTGTTACTGATTTCCAACTTCATTCCATTATGATCTGACAAAATGTTTTGTATAATATCAATATTTTAAAATTTATTGAGATTTGTTTTGTGACCCAACATGTGGGCTCTCCTGGAGAATGATCCATGTGCACTTGAGAAAAATGTGTATCCCACTGTTATGGTGTGTAGTTTTCTATAGATATCTAATTCTAGTTCATTTATTATACTATTCAACATCTCTGTTTCTTTATTGATGCTCATTCTAGATGTTCTATCCATTGATGAGAGTGGTGTATTGAAGTCTCCAACTATTACTGTAGTGGTATCTCCTCCTCCCTTTAGTGTTGTCAGAGTGTCTCATACATTTTGGGGCACTGTGTCTGGGTGCATAAATATTTATGGCAGTTATGTCTTCTTGAATTATCCCTTTTATTAATATATAGTATCCTTCTTTTTTCTCTTTTTATTGATTTAATTTGAAGTCTAATTTGCCTGATGTTAATACAGCTACAGTCACTCTTTTTGGTTGCTGTTTGCATGAAATACCTATTTCCAACTTTCACTTTCAACCTATTTTTGTCCTTGTGTCTAAAGTGAGTCTCTGGTAGACAGCATATAAATGGGTCCTGTTTTTGAATCCATTCTGTCAGTCTATGTCTTTTTATTTGGGAATTTATTCCATTAACATTTAATGTTATTACTGTAAACACAGTATTTTCTTCTACCATTTTGCCTTTTGGATTTATATGTCATATCTTATCTTTTTTCTCTCTTACCTGTTACCCTTCTTGATAGAATTCATTTGTACACTCTTCTCCAAACCTGTTTTACTTATCTTTTCCTATCAGCCTGTAGCACTCCCTGTAATATTTCTTATAAATCAGGTCTCTTGCTCACAAACTCTCCCTGTGTCTATTTGTCTGAAAATATTTGAAAATCTCCCTCATTTTGAATTACACTTTTGCTAGATATAGAATTCTTGGTTGGAAGTTTTCTCTTTCAGTATCTTAAATATATCATGTCACTGCCTTCTAGCATCCATTGTTTCTGCTGAGAGAGCCACACATAGTCTTATCAGGCTTCCCTTGAATGTGGTGGACAGAGAAAAAAATGATTGCCAAGGCTCTGGACTAAATATAGTCCAGTGGCCACAAAGGCTCAATTATCATGCTTACCTGTCCGACCAGGTCTCCAGACATCAGGCATCTTCCCATCTAGGTTGTCTAGCTGGTGAATTTTTTGTCTGATGCACTTAAATTACCAATTCCTGAGACCCTGGGGGTTCAAAGAGAGACAGAGTTTATTGTAAGACACAAATCAAGAGAGCAGATGGTCTATCAGCCCAAAATCTGTCTCCCCAAACTGCAGTAATTCTGATAGTTTTATAATATTGAAAGATGGACAGGTTTTAAAATAATGCTCACAATGATTCTAGATGATGTAATTAGAGGTGACCTAATTATTGAGCAGGTGCAGATTGATTACATACTTAGTCACAGAATGTATGCAAGAGAATAGTATAATGATGGGCATGATTTTTTGTGTTATAGTGAGGTATAGGTGACTTACAGGTTAAAGTCTAAGCTACTGTGCCTGTCAGGCAGGCTCATTTTGGGTAGATCCAGCTTTGTTTATCAAGATAATTTTGGACTTGTGGTGGTTTAGTTCTGGGCTGACCCCAAACTTCATTAATAATCACTAGGGACTGTCTTTAGAGATTATAAGACTGAAGTAAAATAAAAATTGATGAACTGTGTGCAAGTGAAGGTTATTCACAAGGGCACACAATCACAAGGGCAAAAGACAAAGGCTATACCATTGTATTAGTTAGGGTTCTCTAGGGAAGCAGACTCAAAGAGAGGTATCTACGACTATAAAATTTATAAAAGTGACTCACTCAACTGTGGGTATGCACAAGTCCAAATTCTGTAGGGCAGTCAGCAAACTGTCAATTCCAAAGGAGATGTCCAATGAACTCCTCAGGAAATGAACAGGCAACTTTGATTAACTCCTCAGGAAATGCTTCACTGGGCAGCCAAAGAAGAAGTGAAGATCCTCTATCTGTCTTGCTTATAAGTCTTCAACTGATTAATTGGATTAAATCCAGCCAATTTCATTCTCTCATTGCAGAAGACATGCCCTTCAGTGAGTCATCAGTCATAGCTGCAGCCAATTGACTGATAATTTAATAAACCAGCCTGTTGGTTTATTAACCAGCCACAAACATCCTCACAGCAATTGTTAGGCCAGTGCTTCCTTGACCAGACAGCTGGGTACTATCACCTGGCCAAGTTGGCACATGAACCTAACCATCACAACCATCATTATATGAGATTAAGGAAGCTGAATTACAGTTCAGAGATTTCAGGTATTTCCCTCTGTCTACTCTAATAAACCAGGAAGTAAAAATTAATATCTATATATTAATTCAGTAATCATACCCATCCCTTGAATTCTAACTTCTCAGTTACAAGAATGTGTCATTCTTGAGAAGAATGTGTACCCTGCTGTTGGGGATGCAGTGTTCTATATATGTCTTTTTGGTCTAGTTCATTTATTACATATTTAGGTTCTCCATTTCTTTATTGATCCTCTGTCTAGTTGTTCTATGTATTGTTGAGAGTGTTGCATTTAATTCTCCCACTATCATTGTACGGTCATCTATTTCTCCCTTTGGTATTGCCAGTGTTTACCTAATGTACTTTGGAGCAGCTTGATTAGGATCATGGATATTTATGGTCATTATTTCTTTTTGGTGAATTGCCCATTTTATTAATATATGGTGTCCTTCTTTATCTCTTGTAACATTTTGCACTTGAAGTCTATTTTGTCTGGTATTACTGCAGCTACCTCAGCTTTCTTTTGGTTACTATTTGTGTGGAATATTTTTTCCATCCTTTCAGTTTCAACCTATTTGAATCATTTTAAGAGGGATATGTAAATGGTATAAAGAAGGATCATATTTTTTAATCCATTCTGCCAATCTGTGTCATTTGATTGGGGAGCTTAGTCCATTAACATTCAAATTTATTACTATAAAGGCAGTTCTTGAGTCAACAATTTTATCCTTTGGTTTTTATTGTCAGATATATTTTTCTCTCTCTTTTAATCCTTTAAGTTACCCTTACAAATATTCTTCAGTTCTCTACCTTCCTCCAGACCCCTCTCTCCTGTCTTTTCTTTTCAGCTTGCACAACTTCCTTTAGTAGTTCTCATAGGGCCAGTCTCTTATTAACCCTAACCCTAACCCCTAACCCTAACCCTAACCCTAACCTAACCCCTAACCCTAACCCTACCCTAACCCTAACCCTAACTACAACGAGATACTGTCACACACCAATTAGAATGGCTGCCTTTAAACAAACAGGAAACTACAAATGCTGAAGAGGATATGGAGAAATTGGAACTCTTATTCATTGTTGGTGGGACCGTATAATGGTTTGACCACTCTGGAAGACAGATATAGAGTTACCCTTCAATCTAGCAGTTGCACTTCTTGGTATATACCCAGAGATCAGAAAGCAGTGACGCAAACAGATATCTGCACGCCAATGTTCATAGCAGCATTATTCACAATTGCCAAGAGATGGAAACAACCCAAACGTCCTTCAACAGATGAGTGGATAAATAAAATGTGGTTTATACACACGATGGAATACTATGCAGCAGTAAGAAGGAACAATGTTTTGAAACATATGACAACTTGGATGAACCTTGAAGACATAATGCTGAGTGAAATAAGCCAGGCACAATAAGAGAAATGTTATATGCTACCACTAATGGGAACATTGCTGGGGGAGAATTCGGGGGTATTGGGCTTCCGCACCTCGATGGTTGCTGATGTGCTCGCAGACATTGGGGACTGGTGGTTTGATGGGCTGAGCCCTCTACCACGGGACTTACCCATGGGAAGACGGTTGCTGCAAAGGAGAGACTGGGCCTGCTCACAGTTGTGCCTAAGTGTCTTCCCCTGAGTGCCTCTTTGTTGCTCAGATGTGGCCTCTCTCTCTAGCTAAGCCAACTTGGCAGGTGGAATCACTGCCCTCCCCCCTGCATGGGATCTGACACCCAGGGGAGTGAATCCCCCTGGCAACGTGGAATATGACTCCAGGGGAGGAATCTGGACCCGGCATCATGGGATGGAGAACATCTTCTTGACCAAAAGAGGGATGTGAAAGGAAATGAAATAAGTTTCAGTGGCTGAGACATTCCAAAAGGAGCCGAGAGGTCACTCTGGTGGGCACTCTTACAAACAATATAGGTAACCCTTTTTAGGTTCTAATGAATTGGAATAGCTAGCAGCAAATACCTGAAAGTATCAAACTACAACCCAGAACCCATGAATCTTAAAGATGATTGTATAACAATGTAGCTCATGAGGGGTGACAATGTGAGTGGGAAAGCCGTGTGGACCACACTCCCCTTTGTCTAGTTCATGGATGGATGAGTAGAAAAACGGGCAAAAAAAAAAAGCATTCAGTGTTCTTTTTTACTTTAATTGTTCTTTTTCACTTTAATCTTTATTATTACTTTTGTGTGTGTCTGAAAGTTAATTTTGGTGATGGACGCACAACTATGTGGTGGTGCTGTGAACAACTGACTGTACGCTTTGTGTGACTGCATGGTATGTGAGTATCTCTCAATAAAATTGAATTATTAAAAAAATAGGGTGGGATTGGGGAGAAAATGCAAACAATGCAAACTAGAGACTATAATTAACAGAAACATTGTATTATGCTTCCTTTCTTATAACAAAGGCAATACACCAAAGCTAAATGCCTATGGAGGGGGACACAGGGGAAGGAATGGGACTCCCGGCATCGTGATGTTGTCTGACTCTTCATCCTACTTTAGTTTAATACTATCTTTCCTTTTGTTGCTTTCTAGCTATCATGGTTTTTTTCTCTCTCTCTCTCTTTTCTTTTTTTCTTTTGTCCCTCTACCTTCTTTGACTCTCCCTCCTTCTTTGTGGAAGAAATGGAGAAGTTCTTATATAGATAGTGGTGATGGTGCTGAATACATAAATACATGGCTATACAGGGAACCAATGACTGTTTACTTAGGACGGAATGTACGGTGTGTGAACACAACCATCTTTAAAAAATGGGCTGATGAAGAAACCTTGAGGGCACTATATTGAGTGAAATAAAACAGACACATAAGGACAAATATTGCAGGGTCTCACTGATATGAACTAATTATAATATGTAAACTCATAGACATGAAATATGAGTTACCAGGATATAGAATGAGGATAAAGAATGGGAAGCGGTTGCTTATTATGAGCAGAATGTTCAACTAGGGTGAACTTAAACATTTGAAAATGGACAGAGGTGATTGTAGCACACTGTGAGAATAACTAACAGCACTGAGTGGTGTATCAAGGTGATGGAAAGGGGAAGCTCAGAGTCGCACGTGTCACCAGAAGGAGGGTTGGAGGTTAAAAGATGGGAATGTATCTTTCACAAGTAAATCTTGTGGTGGACAATGTCTGTGATTAACTGTACAAATATTAGAAATCTTTCTCATGAGCTAGAACAAATGTATGACACTATAACTAGAAGTTAATAACAGAGGGACATATAGGAAAAAATATATACCTATTGCAAACTATATACTACAGTTAGTAGTATTTTAACATTCTTTCATCAACAGTAACAAATGTACTATACCAAAACTATGAATCAATAATAGAAGGGGGGTGGTTATGGGCATAGGAGGATTTGAGTTTCCTTTTTTTGTCTTTATTTCTTTTCTGGAGTAATGAAAATGTTCTAAAAATTGAAAAAAAATTAATTGTGGTGATGGATGCACAGCTGTATGATGGTATCGTGGGCAACTGACTGTACATTTTGGATCTTTGGAAAATTATACAGTATGTAAACAATCTCAATAAAAAAATGGCAAAGCTGATCCTCAGATTCATATGGCCCTACAAGGGGCCTCAAATAAGTGAAACAATCTTGAAAGAAGAACAAAGTTAGAGGACTCACACTTCTTGATTTCAAAGCTTAGTTGAAGCTACAGTAATGAAAAATGTGTGGTATATATGAATAGACATATATACCAATGGAATACAATTTACAGTCCAGACAAAAATCCAAACATTAGTGGACAGTTGATTTTTCACAAATGTCCAAAAGCATTCACATGGGAAAAAAATAGTATCTTGAAAATATGATACTGGTACAACAGGAAATCTATATGCAAAAGGATGAATGTGGACCCATACTTCCCATCATATACAAAAATTAATTCCAAATAGATCAAAGACCCAAATACAAGATCTAATACCATAAAAGTCTTACAATAAAACGTAGGGAACTATCTTTAGGACTTCAAAGTAAGCAATGATCTTTATATTTTACACCAAAGATACAAACAACTAAAGAAAAGTGGCTGTTATTAACCAATCAGAAAATAACAAGTGTTGTGAGGATGTGGAGAAATAAGGACCCTAGTACCTTGTTGGTGAGAATGTAAAATGATGCAGCCGGAAAGTTAAACGTAGAATTGCCACATGAGCTGGCAATTCCTCTCCTACCTATATTCCCCAAAAGAATTGAGAGCAGAGACTGAAACAGATATTTGTACACCAATATTCATGACATCACTGTACGCAATAGCCAAAAGGTGGAAGTAACCCACAGCCCTTCAACACAGGAACAGATAAGCAAAATATGGTGCATCTATACAACGGAGTATTATTCAGAAATAAAAAAGGAATGAAGTGCTGGTACATGCCAAAACACGGATGAACCCTGAAGACATCAAGTTGAGTGAAATAAGCCAGACACAAAAGGCCAAATGTTGTATGACTGATATTTTATGAAATACATAGAATAAACACATTCATAGAGACAAGAAGCAGAATAGTTTCTAGGGGTGCCTGAGGGGAAGGAATCAGGAATTATTGCCAAATAGCCATAAGTTATGGTTTGGGATGATGAAAATAGTCTACAAATAGGAGTGGTCAATGTACACAAAACTGTCCATGTACTTAATGTCACAGTATTGCCCACTCAACACAATTAAAATGCTTTTTATGATATGTATATTTTTCCACAATTGAAAAAAATTTTAAAATCAACCAGGAAAATAACCACATTAACAGAATGAAGGACAAAAACCACATGATCATCTCAATTAACTCAGAAAAATTTTTGAAAAATTCCTGCACTCATTCCTGATAAAAACATTCAGAAAGCTAGGAATAGAAGGGAAATTCCTCTATACGATAAAGGCAATTGATGACAAACCCACAGTTAAAATAAACTCAATAATGAAAGACTGAAATATTTCCCCCTAAGTTAAGGAACAAGACTTCATCAAAACTAAAAGAAAAAAACATTTGTGCATAAAAGGACATTATCAAGAAAGTAAAAGGAAAACCTAAGATATTGGGAAAAATACTTGTAAATCATATATACGATAAAAGTTTAATATCCAGAATATATAAAGTACTACTAAAAGTCAACAACAAAAAGACAAACATCCCAATTTAAAAACAGGAATACAATTGAATAGACATTTCTCCAAAAAAGATATACCAATGACAAATAATCACATGAAAAGTTGCTAGACATAATTAGCCATTGATTTCATTGGCTAATTACACATTAGAGAAATGTCAATCAAAAGGAAGAGCTACCACTCTTCAAAAAATGGAAAATACGTATTGGAGAGGATGTAGAGTAACAGAAACCCTCGTACATTCCTGGTGGGAATATAAAACAGTGAAGCACCTGGAATCCAGTTAGGCAACACCTCAATTAGTTAAACAGAAAATGACCATATGATTTAGCAGTTCCAGTCCTACTTGAATACTGAGAAGGGAAAACAGATATTTAAACAAAAACATGAACAAGAATTGTCTTAGCATCATTATTTTAAATAGCCAAAGGTGGAAGCAATTAAAATGTCCATCAAATGATAAATGAACAGAATGGTATATACCTACAATGGAATATTATCCAGCTGTAAAAGGAATGGAGTTCTGGTACAGCTGAAACATGGATGAACCCTGAAGACACACAAAACTACCGCATGGCTGCACTTATATGAATTACGTAGAATAAGGAACTACACAGAGACAGAAAGCAGATCACAGGCCATCAGGGGCTTGACGTGGGTGGTGGGGAGTCACTGATAATTGAGGTGTTTCTGTTCTGCATGATGAAAAAGCTTTCGTGATGGAGGAAGGTGATAACTGCACAACATTCTGAATTAGAACAAGACCACTGAACTGTACTCTTGCAAACGGTTAACATGGAGAAAAAGAACACAAGACAAATGATCAGCAGGGGTTTTCTTGGCTCCTAACGAGCCCCAGGTGCTCGGTTGTGGCTGTTCTTTCAAGGAGTCAGAGCCACAGTGTGGGGTCGGAAGTGACTGAGAATCACCCTCTTGCATATCTGTGAGGAATTGCTGACATATAGGTGAGAATATTTTCGAAGACATAGATAAAACACTAACTAGTATTATCTGAAGTGGAATCTGCTGACGTGTTAAAAGTGATGGTGCTAAAAACGTGTGGAGCAGGAAAAAGCTTATTTAGACAAATTTGTGCAGCTGTGAAAATGTAAAGTATTTATAAGCCTATGGCTTTTTATTTTATTATTCATCAGGATTTATGGGACATGTTTGAATCTCTCATGTGTTAAAGAACCACTAGGGTCAACAAAAACTTTAATTTCCTCTCGTGCACACAACCAGCACTGACAGATGCACATTTGCCATCAATTTTGAAGACAGGGAACACTTACCTAGATGCTCAGTTAAGTGAAATGGTGGTGTCCATTCTTCTCTTTACAAGATGTGTTACAAAACCTAATACTCAATTATTGTTATGCTAAGAGTACTGTCAATAAAACATGTTTGTAGTTTAATTTTATGTAGTACATGTTAAGACAACATTTAAATTTACAAAAAATTGAGGAAATTTGTATACTATCTGCACAAGTGATCTGCTAACCTAAAACTGCTCTAAATATAATAAGTATAAACATATAATAAAATATAATTAACAGTACTGAATTATATATGAGAATGTGGTTAAAAAACACAGGACTAGAAACTAAGACAGCGGCTAGGTGAGACAGGGCAAAAAAACACCTCTGTGAAAAACACTGGATAAAAACCAGAAAGTGACCCAGAATACTGGTTACAGCGATGCGCCAGCTGGACGAGGTCTGCTAGTTCCACAGGGGCCATACACTTGGTGAAACCGGGAGTCTGCATTCTGAAACGAGTGAGTAAGCTGGCTGGAAGACCCACAGCCGCGCGGCAGTCTGGGGAAGCCGGGGGTTGGCGTTTGGAGACTGACGGGCTCTTTAAAAAAAAAAAAAAAGGGAAAAACCCAGGAGCAGCTGCAGCTGCGATAGTGGGAACCACACAGTAAAACACAGCAAGAGGGGGTTCTCGGTGTCTGGCCTGGAGGATAGCCCGCTACAGATACCCTCAGGGCCAGGGGAGCAGAGGGGAGAGCCGGAAGCAGAAAGAAACCCCGCGGCTAGCAGCTGGCTCCCCGGAGGGCTGGATAAACTCCTTCCCGGGGCCGTGCCTACAGCCCAGAGCCCCGTCAGGTGTCCCAGAGCTGGGAAGGAGGAACTGTGCGAGGAGAGGGGTGTGGAGATGCCCCATTCAGCGATCTTTGCGTCAGGCTGAGAGCACCCCAGCATGGCAGGGCGGCCCGGGGCTTCCCTTGAGGGATGGTGCGCACTTGTGACGTAGCACAGCCTTCCCTCAGCAGAGGTCCTGGAGGATCGCAGCTTGGAGGGGGGACCCGCTCGGAGAACCCAGGGACGCTACGCCAAGTCCGGTGGTTTGTGGGACAGCAAGAGAGAGGGTCTGGGGCTGAAATGAAATGAAGGCTTAGACTCTTGCAGCGGCCTTGAATCTCCGGGAACCGGGGGGATTTGAATATTGAGGCTGTCCATCCTCCCTGACCACCCATACACACGCCCCACATTCAGGGAAGATGGCTCCAGCAACACACCCAGGCTGAGTTCACCAGCTGGACCCCACAAGAATCATTTCCCCACTCACCGCGGGGACAAGGTGGAGAACTGACTTGAAGGGTATAGGTGACTCATAGATGCCATCTGCTGGTTAGTTAGAGAAAGTGTACGTCACGAAACAGTGTTTCTGAAAAATTAGATAGGTATTTTTTTTTTACAACTTGAAAGAACCCTATCAAGCAAAGCAAATGCCAAGAGGCCAAAAACAACAGAAAATCTTAATGCATATGATAAAACCAGACAATATGGAGAATCCGACTCCAAACACACAAATCAAGATATTGGAAGAAACATAGTACCTCACACAATTAATCAAAGAACTACAATCAAGGAACAAAAACATGGCAAAGGATTTAAAGGACATCACGAAGACCATGGCCCAGGATATAAGTGACATAAAGAAGACCCTAGAAGAGCATAAAGAAGGCATTGCAAGAGTAAATAAAAAAATGGAAGATCTTATGGAAATAAAAGAAACTGTTGGCCAAATTAAAAAGACTCTGGATATTCACAATACAAGACTAGAGGAAGCTGAACAACATCTCAGTGTCCTAGAATTCTACAGAACAGAAAATGAAAGAACAAAAGAAAGAATGGAGAAAAAAATTGAAAAAATCAAAATGGGTCTCAGGGATACGATAGATAAAATAAAACATCTGAACTTAAGACTCATTGGTTTCCCAGAAGGGGAAGAGAAGGGTAAAGGTCTAGAAAGAGTATTCAAAGAAATTTTGGGGAAAACTTCCCCAACCTTATACACAATATAAATACACAAAGCATAAATGCCCAGCGAACTCCAAATAGAATAAATCCAAATAAACCCACTCCGAGACATATTCTGATCATACTGTCAAATACTGAAGAGAAGGATCAAGTTCTGAAAGCAGCAAGAGAAAAGCAATTCACCACATACAAAGGAAACAACATAAGACTAAGTAGTGACTACTCAGCGGCCACCAAGGAGGCGAGAAGGCAGTGGCAGGACATATTTAAAATTCTGAAAGAGAAAAATTTCCAACCAAGAATACTTTATCCAGCAAAACTCTCCTTCAAATTTGAGGGAGAGCTTAAATTTTTCACAGACAAACAAATGCTGAGAGACTTTGCCAATAAAAGACCTGCCCTACTTCAGATTCTAAGGGAAGCCCTACCAACAGAGAGACAAAGAAAGGAGAAAGAGATATAGAGAATTTTAACAGACATATATAGTACCTTACATCCCAAATCACCAGGACACTCGTTTTTCTCTAGTGATCACAGATCTTTCTCCAGAAGGGACCATAAGCTGGGACATAAAACAAGCCTCAAGAAATTTAAAAAAAAAAATTTGAATATACTCAAAGCACATTCTCCAACCACAATGGAATACAAATAGAAGTCAATAATTTTTTAACTGTAACTCCACTATTTACTTCCTACATGATATAAAATACACAAACTCTAATGACAAATCAGTGGTTTTGAACTCAATGTAAAATATGTAATTTTAGGCAATTATATAAAGGTGGGGGAATGAAAGAGTATAGGAGCATAGTTTATGTGTCCTACTGAAGTGAAGGTGGTGTCAAAGAAAAACAAGATTGATATGGATTTAAGAGGTTAATTTTAAGCTCCACAGTAAACACAAAGAAATTATCAGAGAATATAACCATAGAGATGAAAAGTAGAGTTTGGGTTAATGCGGGATACTGATTACGTGCTTCAACTTGGCGGGCCTGGGCCAGGGGACCGGATCCGCCCCTGGGGAGGGTGGTGGGCACGGGCGACAGCGCCCTCCACAGCCCCCCAGGCCTGGGAAAGTGAGGCCGGAGGCAGGCCCCATTTCCTCACCCAAAATACCACTGTTAGGGGAGGCTTGCCGGAGGGAACCGCCTTTTCCCCACCCCCTTATCTTGCCCGCACACCCCCCATTGCCAGAGCAACTCCCATCACCACCAGTGCGCATACACTGTTGCCAGACACCGTTGCCAGAGCAACTCCCGCCCCTTTTCAAACAACCTCCGCGCCCTCTTAGAACCAATCCTAGCCTTTATCCCCTCAGCATTGGCTTGTAACAACCCCCGCCCTCTATGCCAGCCTATATAACCTGTGCTCACCCCTGAATAAGGCCCCTTTTGTTCTACCCCTACTGGAGGAAGAGTGTCTTGTCTTTCCCTTCTCGCCGCCCTCCACACCTTGCACGCCACCGCCGGGGACCTGGCCAAGTCCCCCGCCTCGCCTTCGCCTCCGGGAAAGAGCCCCCGCCGCCGGTACCCTCCGAGCAACGCCGAGAGCCGAGGGTTCAGCAACCGGCCGCCATCCCCCCAGACGATTTAACTGCGACCGCAGGTTAAGAGAAATGGGGGAAGGGGCAATGGGGAGTTAAGAAATGAGTGTAGGGTTGCTGTTTGAGGTGAAGGGAAATTTCTAGTAATGAATGGTGGGAAAGAGCATTACAACATTCTAAAGGTGATTAATCCCACTAATGGAAGGCTAGGGAGGGGGTGGAATGGGAAGATTTAGGCTGTATATATGTTTCCACAACTGAAAAAAAAAAAAAAAAGACAGTCTAAATAGATGACAACTGAATGCTAAGGATGAACTTGGATGGGATTGGAGGATAGAGGACAGGTGGCTCAAAGGGACACAGTTGAGACATAAGGAAAACAAACTATAGAATGTAAGGTTTGTATCATTGTTGAATCTCTTGTACTTCTTAGCTGCGCTTAATGGGTTTGCATAAAAGAATGTTCTTGTTCATGGGAAGTGTATACGTGAATTAGTGTTTGTTCAAGGATGTGTGCAGCTAGCTCTCATATGTTCAGAAGACAGAGCAATAGATTATGGATGATAGGAAGGGAGGGAGGGAAGAAGAGAAAGAAATAGAGATTTGACAGCATGTTAAAGTTGGTTGATTGAGCTACTGGGGGAGGGGTGTCAGGGTATGATGGAATTCTGTGTATGGGGTTAGTATTGTTTTTGCAACTGTTCCTATAACTTTGAATTTATTTCAAAAGAAAAAAAAAGAAAAACATAGGACTACAAAACACAGTGCACTTTTTTTGTAAATGCTAGACTATAGTTAATAGTACAATTATAAAGATGTTCTTTCATGAATTATAACAAATATACTACAATTATGCAAGATGTTACTAATAGGGTGGTATATAGTAATTGTTATTTATACATTTTACACATGATATTTATGTAAACCTACACCTTCGCTAACAAAAACAGTATTTAAAAAATTAAATACATTTTTAAAAGTAAAGGTGTTCAGGATACATTATAAAGGAGAAATTCCGAGTTATAAAACTGTGCATCACCCATTTTCTAAACACTAACTTTCTTCTAGGTGATTAGATTTTAACAGTGAAGGCAAAGCAAAGGAAAATCCTTGATCTCCTGGAGTTCATGTTCTAGTATTAATAAACAAATTACTTAATAATATAGTTTATTGGAAGATAATGAGTCCTACGGGAAAAAGTAAACAGGGACGCAGGATAAGGTGGGGAGGGGGCTGGAACTGTAAACCCTGTAACGTTTAAACAAAGACGGGACGCTGGGTCCGCGGCGCCCAGTGCGAGCGCGAACCCGACGGTCCACCGTGTGCAGAGGCCGAGGATGCAGAGGCCCAGGAGCGCACCGGGGCTGGACAGGAGCGCTCTGGCCGTGAAGGCGGAGCTGGAAGGGGAGCCGCGCAGGGGGTCCCGGTGCTGAGCTTCCCCTGGTGACGGGGAGGCCGTCTGGGTTCCGCGGATTTGAAGGTGGGAGTGGGTGTCGGGGAAGGAGCACAGGGGGGCTGCCTCGGGGGGGTGGGGGATGGAGCTGCGGCTGCTGGCGCGGGAGGCGGCGGGACCCACCTTGAGGCTGGCGCGGTGGCGTCGGGACAGGTGCGGCAGGTGACAGGTGCGGCAGGTGACAAGTGCTGCAGGTGAAGTGGCGGCAGGTGACAGGTGCGGCAGGTGACAGGTGCGGCAGGTGACAAGTGCGGCAGGTGACAGGTGCGGCAGGTGAAGTGGCGGCAGGTGACAGGTGCGGCAGGTGACAGGTGCGGCAGGTGACAAGTGCGGCAGGTGAAGTGGCGGCAGGTGACAGGTGCGGCAGGTGACAGGTGCGGCAGGTGACAGGTTCGGCAGGTGACAAGTGCGGCAGGTGACAGGTATGGCAGGTGACAGGTGCGGCAGGTGACAGGTGCGGCAGGTGACAGGTGCGGCATGACAGGTGCGGCAGGTGAAGTAGCGGCAGGTAACAGGTGTGGCAGGTGAAGTGGCGGCAGCTCCGTCTCCGTCCATCCCGCAGTCAGCGCAGAGAGCAGCGTGGCGGCAGCCTCCCATCGCCCCCGGCCCCACCTGCCTGGCGGCCCCGCAGCCTCACCCCACTTGGAGCTCATTGTCCTCGGCGGCCGCCCCTCCCTCAACGCACTGATAGACTCCGGTCACCCCCGCAGCCCCCGGGACAGCACACCTGGGCTCCTCCTTGGCCAGTGCGGCCCCGCTCCTGGCGCCAGGGGCTCGCTGCACTTATGCGCATGCGCAGGCCTGGCCCTGGGGGCCGCGGGTGGGGGGTGCTCGGCCCTGCAGGAGTCCAGGCCTGGGCGGGTGAAGAGGAGCAGGAGTGAGGTGAGGGTGAGGAGGGGGCGCTGCCTCCGAGGTGGTGGGCAGATCCCAGGCGGGTCTTGCCCAGGTGCTGCAGGACCCCCTGCTCTGCACGTACCCACCCAGGTGGGTGGGGGGTTGTTACCCTCCAGGAGAGCCTCGGGGGCGCCGACCTCCTCTCCAGGTGCTGATGGGGCGCTGGGCCCCGACGCCAAGGAAGGCGCCTCCAGGCACTATCTCCGCCTGACAACCACCTACCTGCTCAGTTTAGGTCCACCCGGCCCCTTCCACGTTCAAAGCAGGTTCATGGAGACCCCGGGAGCTGAAGGAGCCTGTGAAAATATTTTCAGAAGGGCCCTGAGACCACCGGATCCCGGCAGGGCCGGCTGCTGATGCGCAGGCACACCCAAGGCCTCCCTGCAGGCACCCGGGTGCGGGATCTGAGGGTCCTCCGCAGGTTTCAGAGGCGGGGCCAGAAAGGGCCTCCCCCGGCCTCTCCCGTCAGCAGGGTCTAGTCCAGGCCACGGAGTGGGACTTTGAAAACTATCCAGAGGCTCATCCTCTGAGCGGTCCCCGGGATTCCCCCCGAGCAACACGGGGCATCTTCCCTGAGCCTCCCAGGCGTGCTGGTACCTGAGGGGACTTGAGAAATCCTCAGGATGTTCCCACAACCGAGAAGCAACAACCAGGATCCAGACCAGACCTGCGGGCCTGGGGGACCCCAGATCTCCTGCTCCAAGTCGGACTCCAGCGGTTTCCATCAGCAAACGTGAACATGAGAAAGTTCTGTGATGCATCATATACGCTCAGATTCTGAAAACTGATTTGGAATACCCTCCCCCAGAAAATTACAAGTGGGACTGGAAATTTCTGGAGGCTAATCTGTTGGCCTGGTGAGCAACAGAGCTGTATGTGAGACCCCTTCCTCAGTGTCCCCAGACCTGGTTCCGGCATCCAGTGTCGGGAAAGATCTCCGAGACAGGTGCATGTGGGAGTGGGTCCCTCCAGAAGGGGACTTAGAGAATTTGAGGAAAACTGTTTGCAACCATCCCCCGTTTGTCTGATATTTCCTGTCAGGGCTAAGCGTACAAGTGTAAGGGGGATGGTTGTTAGAGGAATACCTGTTATAGGACGAAGCAGGGGTGGGTACAGACCCAGCAGCTGTTCTGATTGGGTTCATTTGCTGTGTGGTTTGCTAGAAGGAGGAAGGCATTGTGTTCCAGGTAGGAGTACACAGGGCAGAATAGGGTAAATAGGAGATAAAAGAAAATCATGGTAAGGGCAGGGTATTATTTGGGATGCTGACTGGGCATTGTAAGAGGGTATAGGATGAATAACAAAACATTTAGACAGACAGTGAAAAGGAGGAGACAGAGAATAAGATAAGAAAATCTGGGTGCATCTTAATCCATGATCTTGGATGTCATCTACTTGTTCCAGAATCTTGGGCAGGTGCTGTCTACAACAGATGCATCTACATCTTCACTTCAGTTGTAGCTTGAGGTTTGAAATGGAAGTATCCTCTAAAGGGCCTGGAGCATGTGTTAGTTGTGACATATAGACCCAAGGGTCAATTCCCTGTAGTTTTACTGCCATAGCAGTGACCAATTCAATAAGACTTGATCAAGTCCTTTCCATCTAGATTATAAAGTAGCCTTTCCTTGATGTCTCTTCTAGTACACCGAGTCTCCTGGTGGGAGGTCATGTCGAGTCCAGTGTGGAGGGGCCTCAGGAAAGGCAGCCAGGTCTGTGAATGGATATATCGTATTGGTCACATATCTAATGGCACTGGAACTATGAGCTTGGTCCCTGACAGTAACTGGCAATTTCACATGGTAACAGCTTGGAGTCCAGTATAGTAGGAGAAATAATGAGCCTCATGGGCCTTACCATTGTTTCAAAGGAGCACATCCAGCATTCTCCCGAGAGGCTCGATTTTATGGCCATCAAAGCTAAGGGAAGAACCTTAGGCCAAGGTAGACAGACATTCAATGAATTCAAGTTTTAACATGCCATTTGTTCTTTCTATCTTCTCTCACGATTGCAGATAGAAGGAACAGTGAAGCTTTTGGTTGATACGTAAGATCTTGCTAAGTTCATTGATTACAGTTTCAGTAAAATGGGTGCCTCTATTGCTTGAGAGAATAGTGAGAATTCCCCAGGTGGGGAAAACAAAGTCTAATAGCTTTTTAGCTACTGTGAGGGTGGTAGCCTTACAACAAGGAAAAGCCTCTCTCCAATGAGAAAATAGATACATGATAACAAGGACAAATTCATGTCCCACAGAAGGGGGGAGCTATATAAAGTCCATTTGGAGATGTTCAAAGGGACCTGTCAGTCGAGGTGTTTGATCTTGTCCCACCTTTACAGTTTTACCAGGTTACGTAACCGACAGGTGGCACATGATTCATATACTTGCTTGCTTCTTGTTTAAAGTCCCCAAACACACAACCAATGTTCTTTCAAAGTCAAAGTGAGGGATTCCAGACCATGGTGGGTGTGTTCAAGTAAGGTCTTGAATATTAACCATTTCAGAAACTCAGGAGCTCCCAGGTGCCCATCCTGGGACCCCCAGATCCTATCAAAGTTGAGGGCACATCAAGCTCTCATCAAATTTTTGCAATTTCAGAAGCCAATTACTGAGTTATACTCAGACACCCTTGAAAATCCACAAAAATCTTGGCTACAGATTTTAAATCATAAGCTCCTGGCCCCACACTGATGTTTCTGTCGCCCTTCTAGAATAGGGATTAGCCGAAGATTTTCCCTCATGTTCCTCGGTGCCTCTCCCTGAGTGAGCTTCTCAAACGCTTCTTTTTAATAGGAATCCGTGTGGGTGACATGAATCTCCTTGGCTTCCAAAGCATTACAAAGTCATGGACTACACATAAGGCGTATCTGCTATCTGTATAAATGTTCAGTCTCTGAGAGTCTGCCAATTTGCAAGCTCTAGTCAAAGCTATTAGCCAGTTAGGCTGACTTCGCCTCAGGTAAGGGTTTACATTCAAAAGATTCCTTGAAGTAGTTATTACACAGCACCTTCCCTCATCCCAATAATTACCATTTTCAGTCCTAAGTAGGATTCACCTGTGGCAGGTATCAAATCAGGATTCGGGGCAGGGGTGCCTCTGAGACTCCTCCTAGGGGTAGAAAGTTCACAAATGAAGGACAGACAGTCACAGGGCTCCCACTCCCCCAGGAGAGGAAGGAGCATGGCTCGATTGTGGGAATCACATTGATGGACATTTATACAGGAAGGGGTCAGTGAAAGGATTTCATATGAAGTCAGTCCCCTGGCAGAAAAATGTTGAGTATTTGCATTTAGAAGAAGAGTTTGTACTGTATCAGGGACACGGGATGTAGGGGAGATCCTAGAACGATGTTGGCTGAAGTCGCAACCAATTTAGCAGCTGCAGCGACAGCCCTGAAACAGGGTGGGTTGGGCCTTAGCAACGGGGCCGGGGTGAAGACCACAGTCAGCCGTGGGTCTCTGCTCATCCCCAGGCTTCCGAGTAGGGTTCCAAGAGCATGTCCATCTCTTTCGTGTACAAATAGGAAGAAATCAGCATAACTTGGAAATCTCAGAAGGTGGCTGTGATAAACCTGCCCTTACATGGATAAACAGCTTTTCTGCATTATCAGCCCAGGGGAGGGATTCACTAGTTTTTGTAAGGTCACAGAATAGGGCTTCTCGAGCTGGGACATTAGCTGCCCGTAGCCGACAACAGCAGGCTAATCCTAAGAATCCCGAGGTTGCCTCTGTGACTGCTCAGGTTTAGAAGGGCGCTGAAGCCGTCAGAAGTCAGTCTTCTCCCTCCTGAGACAGATCATGAGCTAAATGACGTCTTGTCCCTTGACAAAACCATAGGTGCTGCCAGGCAGCCATCCTGGGACACCAGAGCCTATCAAATGCTTTATGTCCATTTTTGGCCAATGCCTCCAGTAAAAAAAAAGGGGGGGGGGATCTATCTCACCAGCCTCCTTAGTTTTAGGAGAAATTATTAGATCATCCACTTATTACAGTAGACCCCTGAGGGAAGTTTAGGTCTCATAGATCCTGATTGAGAATCTGAGAGAAGTAGGAAGGAGGCTCTTGAGGATTTGTGACCCTGACCCTAACCCTAAACCCTGACCCTGACTCGAACTCTAACCCTAACCCCATCGGACAAATTTCATCAGCCCTGGAGATCCGAATGTGGTCTGTGGCCCCCCGGGGAGAGGGGCCCCACCCTCCCGAGCCATGGAGATCCCCGTCGCAGTGCACTGTCCCCGTCCCTGCCATCAGGCCAGGCTCACGGTGGCTCCGCGCTGTGAGATTCTCGGAATCCGCAATAGTCACAAGTGCGATTCGCAATGACCACCTCAGCTTCTTCCTACCGGGAACGGGCGCTGACCTTGTGGGGTAACGGCAGAAACTGGACGATGTTCCTGGAAAGACGAGGACCCTTGGGCTTCCATCTGGCAAAGGGCCCATCTGCAGGAGTTTGACCTCATCTTAAGAAGTCACATCTTCAAAGGTTTTTTTCCAAATGGGGTTAAGACTTGAAGATGACTTTTGGGGGGGGGAGAATTCACTGAATAACAGGATGTGATTTTCCATAAATCTAGTATTTATCTTAAAATGTTCCGAATGTTTTCCATTTTTATGGCTTTATTTTTCAGGTTGAGTTCACTCTCCATTACACAATGGTGCGATTCATTTAGCTGCACCCTGCCTGAGGGATCCAGTTTAAAAACAGTGCTGGAGAGCAGTTTCTTTGGATGAGAAAGAGGACACCTGGCGTGATACGGTGTTCTGAGCCGTGAGAACTTGTCTGCCCGACTGGAGTTTCCAGTGAAAGTGGGGCCGTTCGTCCCTTGACCTCCACAGGGTCAAGAATTTGCCATCCAGGACGTGACCGTGGGCTGTTGGGTCCACTGAGGTTACGTGCAATTTTCATGTTGGGTTTTCACTTGCCCTAAGCCCCAAAACTGCACTGAACATAATAATTAGACCCCATCACTGCATTTCAACATCCATACATATTAGTAACTCATCTTCACAGTTTTCTAAGTTTTTTGTACCAACTGTCCATTGTCTAGGGCAATGTTTTTTTAACTAGTTATATAGATTGTGTGGACAAGGACTTCTGACCAATTCATCAACTAGTTGGATGATTGTGTGCTTCAACCCAAAACATCTTGCAATACATCTTAGCAAGCTAATTTACTGTCCATGATTTCATATGAAACTCCAATGACTGAGGGTGCCGTTTGCCCCTCCGCCTCAGCATTGAGATTTTGTTTTTTCCTTGACTAATTATCCCAAACATGGACCCTGCTTTCATATATCTAGTCCCTTGATTCATAAATTGAGGGTGATTCTTGCAGGTGACGTATAAAAACTTCCAGCGTTTAGGTGTCACAGCCGCCGTGGATAATGCTCAGACTTACGACAGTAAGACAGTAAGAGACGGGGCGCTGGTGCCGGGAGAACCCTCGGGAGGGGAGCCCGCCGGCCGCTCTGCCTGCAGTGTGCCCACCCGAGCAGATGCCAGGCAGGTGAGCCCCTGCATCCTGCCACCCACACCGGGTCCTCGTGGCATTGTGAGAAGGGTCTCTAGTAATTCTCCCCACGCTCATTCACTCGGTTAACTCCACCGTCGGACGTAATAACGCACCTGCCTTGCCAGGCCCTCGCCACCTTCCCTCCAGGTCAAGTGCCGCTTGGGGACTTCCCTGGAAACGGCCCGAGCCCCCTGCGGGGTCCGAGGCGGGACAGGGTGCAGCGCTGGCGGCACCAGGCGCTGAGGGTGAATCCCCATCCTGCACCGAGACTCAGCAGCAGCGTCTCCTCAGGGACCCCAGCCCCTCCGCCATCGCTTCCCGGCGCGCAACTGTCACCTGGGACCCCTCCCACCTGCCGAGCCCAGGATCCCGTTAGGACAGCCTTCCCCGACACGTGGGGTGCAGCCGGTTTCCTCGTTTCTTCAGTGCTTCCCGGGACTGCTAGCAGCCGTGCCCCTCCCGGGAGGCTGTTCTGTGAGCGCTGAGGGACGTGCAGTCGTTCCTTTCCAGGGGACAGGGGCGTCGCCTGTGTCTGAAGCCCCCGTGGGACCCCCGAGGCACTGGTGCAGGTGACTCCACTCGGGCAGTGGGCACAGGGGGTGGGGGCGGGAGAAGCCAGGACCCGAGGAAGGGGGTTCTCCTCAGAACAGGCCGGAAGGAACAGAGCAGACGCTGACAAACATTTGCCAAAGATGTCCTCTTACTAGAAATCCACACGCCCATCACATTTTACAAAAACAGAACGCGTTCTGCTCCCTGGGGCTTTCCCTAATCCCTGTAAGAGGAAGGGGATCCTCAAACAGCAAGGGGGCAGGGTCCCCACCCCAAAACCTCAGGGCTGCCCCAGGGACCCCCAGTACTCCTGGTCCGTGCAAGGGTCAGGGAGGGGATCCACTCACTGCCCCCAGCAGCTCCAGGAGCCTGAGCCCGTCCACGTTGCTCAGAACCCACCGAGGACCACAGGCCCATCCGGGGGGCCCTCCCAAGTCACAGGTCATCCGGGGGGCCCTCCAAGGTCACAGGTTGTCCGGGGGGCCCTCCCAGGGCCTCAGGTCCACCGGGGGCTCCTCCCAGGCTGCACACAGCCAGCCACAGCCTGTGTCCCGCCAGCCCAGGCGGGCCGCACTCAGGCAGAGGACACTGGGTACCCGTAGTGGTTGTGGTCAGCCTCGCCCAGAGTCAGCGTCAGGGACAGGCTCGGCTTCCGTTCCAGCTCCTCCTCCGGGCAGCACCGCGGGGGCCGCACTTTGAAGACGTCGGAGACGTAGCAGACCTGGGGGGACAGTGGGTGAGAGCCCAGCAGGCAGGGCTGGGGGGGGGGGGCGTCCTGATGGGGGCAGTGGGGGGACAGAGTGGAGTCCATGGGGGGACAGAGCAGGGTCCCCGGGGGGACAGGGCGGAGTCCCTGGAGGGGACAGGGCGGGGTCCATGGGGGGGGACAGAGCGGGGTCCCGGGGGGGACAAGGTGGGGTCCATGGGGGGGGACAGAGTGGGGTCCCCGGAGCAGGGAGGACAAGGCGGGTCCCCAGGGTCCAGGCTCACCGTGAGAGCAGCCACCAGCGCCCCCTGCAGGAGCCCAGTGAGGACGTCGCTCCAGTGGTGCTTGTGGTCGGACACGCGGGTGTAGCCGACGTAGAGGGCGAAGGACACCAGGAGGAACTGCAGGGTGGGCCGCAGCAGCCGGGCCCAGCGCCAGCGCAGCCGGGCCTGCACGTAGAGCTGGGCAGGGGGGCGGCGTCAGCCGGGGGCCACCGGGCAGCCCCACCCTCCAGGCGGGGAAACTGAGGCCCAGGGGAGCGAGGGCTTAGCCAGGGGTACCCAACAGGGAAGCCCCGGGGAAGAAGACTCACCGCCAAGAAGGTCATGCAGTACATGGCGAAGGAAGAGTGTCCAGAGTAGAAAGAGAGCCTAGGAATGGAGGGTCAGTGAGGGTCAGCGAGGGTCAGCGAGAGCCAGCAAGGGTCGGCGAGGGCTGGCGAGGGTCAGTGAGGGTCAGTGAGGGTCAGCGAGGGTCAGCGAGAGCCAGCAAGGGTCGGCGAGGGACAGCGAGGGTCAGTGAGGGTCGGCGAGGGTCAGTGAGGGTCAGTGAGGGACAGCGAGGGTCAGTGAGGGTCAGCGAGGGTCAGCGAGGGTCAGCGAGGCCACCCAGCCTGAGGGGCCCACCCCAGAGCCCAGCAGCCACTCGAGTCCCATCTTGAAAACCCTCCCTGGCCCGTCTCTCCAGCGTGTGTCTGGACTGTACGTGGCAGCCTGGCCAGCGTCAGACACCGTCACATCCCAGTTGGAGAAGCCTTCCAGGACGTGAAATTCTTGTTTCCTTTTTATGTAACTTCAAGTTTTGACAATGGACTTCAGAGAAAATTTCAGAGTAAGGAAACCAGGAATTCTCCCTCATAAAAGCAATGAAAACACCAAGAGAAAGATCAGAACCAACGGCGTTGACCACAAGGTTGCAGAAGGCAGGGGAGCCTGGGTCTGGAGGGATCTCGGCCACGGCCGAGAGCTCCCCTGGGGACTCCTCTCGCTGTGACAGTGCACAGTCGTCTTCTGTGGAGGCCCACGGAGGGCACGGCTTGGAGACGGGTCCCACACGCAAGTCCCCAGGGCCTACCTGAATCCCAGGGACTCGTGGGCCCACAGCAGAGACAGACTGAGGGGAACTGAGCTGAAGGGCTGGACTCGTGAAACAGCCCCAGCATGTCCCAGCCGCAGGCCTGAGGACAGCTGGGAGTTCCAGGCCGTAAAGCCTCGTCCCTGCCTAGCTGCACAGGGCACACCCCGCACCCTCAGGGCCCCAACTGCACAAGGAGACCTGGTGCACTGATCGGACCCCCACTCGCCGCACAGACGGAGCTGGGGAGAACTGGCTTGAGGGTAGGAGGTGGCTCGGGGGCGCCACCTGCTGACAGCTCAGGGAAAGTGCACTCCACCAAGTTGTCCCTGTCAAATCACAGACAATTGTTCAAATAAGCCTGCATATCCTAAAAGAACCCTACCAAGATAAGCAAATGCCAAGAGGCCAAAAACAACAGGAAATTGTAAAGCATCTGAAGAAACCAGAAGATATGGACAACCCAAACACCCAATTAAAAAGCCAGAGGAGACACAGAACTTGGAGCAATTAATCAAAGAAGTACATACAAACACAGACATCTGACAGATTCAAGAGCAGATCTGAATGGGCAGAAGAAAGGATCAGCAAACCTGAAGATAAGACAATTGAGATTATCCAGTGTGAGGAGCAGAAAGGAAAAATAACAAAGAAAAATGGACAGAGACTGTGGGGCCTGTGGTCACCCCCAGTGAACCAATGTCTGCAGCACTGGATTCCCACAAAGACAAGAGAAGGGGAAGAATGCATATTTGAAAAAATAACGGCTGAAAGCTCCCCAAAGCTTGTGGAAGACAAGAACATACCATCCAGGAAGAGCAGGGAACTCCAAATAGGACAGACTCTAAAAGATTTACACCCAGATGCACTACAAATAAGTTATTGAGATCCAAAGACAAAGAGGGGATTTTGAAAGCAGCAAGAGAAAAACGACTTGGATCCCCAATAAGATCAGCAGTGGATTTCCGACCAGAGGCCACAGAGGCCAGGGACGGTGGGATAGTGTATTTAAAGCCCTTCACGAAAAAACTGTCAGCCAAGAAAATGAAGGAGAAATCAAAACATTATAGATAAACAAAACCTGAAAGAGTTCTTTACCGTAAGTCCTGCCTCTTGTGAATCGCGAAGGGGAGGCCTCGGGCTGCAGTGAAAGGTTGCTAGACGGTAACTCGAAGCCACAAGAGAAGTAAAGAACACCGGGAAATGTGCCGCCCAGGGAAATACAAAATCCTGTGTTACGGGACTCCTGGTTTGTACTTATCCCCTCCCCAACAGGACTCAGCAGGCAAATACGCAAAATAGCATTTCAAACCCGTTAATGAGCAGACGCTGTAGAAAGATGTAATCTCAGTGACAATACCAAGGGGAGGAAGGGAGGTAAACGGGTGGAGAGTTTGCACATGACTGAAGCTAGGCTGGTGCTAGTCCAGTAGGTTGTTACTAGTTTAAGACCATACATCTGAGTAGGGCTTAATGTCCAGAAGAAACAAAAAACACCTATGATTCAATTACATTAGGACAAATAACCCAGTTTAAAAAAATGGGCCAAGGATTTAAATACACATTTCTCCAAAGAAGACACTCAGATGGCAAATAAGGATATGAAAACATGCTCAATGTCACTAGCCACTGAAGAACGGCAAATTAAAACTAAGATGAGGTACCATTTCATACCCACTGGGATGGCTATCCTTGAAGAAGAACGAAAACACCGAGTGTCGGTGAGGATGTGGAAAATAGGCATCTTCACATGCTGTTGGTGGGAATGAAAATGGGGCAACAACTGTGGAAAACGGTTTTCTGGTTTCTCGGGAGGTTGAAGAGAATTACCACAGGAACCGGAATCCACCTCCTAAAGACTCGAAAGCAGGGACCTAACAGGTATTTGCACCCCCTTGCTCACCGCAGCTTCATTCACGATGGGCAAAAGATGGCAGCTGCCCAAGTGTCCATCAACAAATGATGGAGCAATGACGGAATATACTAAAGAGAAGTGGGGTCCACGCCACAACACAGAGGAAACCTGAAGACACCGTGCTGAGTGCAATGAGCCGGACACAAAAGGACACACAGCGTCCGACTGCTCTTGCGTGAAACTGTTAGAACAAGCAAAGCCCAGAGACAGAAGCAGCAGGTCACCTGGGGTGGGCGTGGGGGGTTGCTAAATGAACATGAGTCTGGTTTGGGGTGATGAAAACAGCCCAGAAATACACAGGAGATGGTGGTGGCAGTTCAGTGCTGTCAATGTACTTAATGTCAAAGAAATGCCCACTTAAAATGGTTGAAATGATGTTTACTTATGTCTACTTTACCACAAATACAAAGAAATAAATATTTTTTAAAAAAAAAGATGGAGAATCTCGACAGCAGAGAAGGGGCTCCCTGCGGACGGGTTCTGCAGCCCGACTGTGAAGCCTCATCAGAAACCACGTGGGCTGGAGGCAGTGCGGCCCCACACGCAGAGTGCTGGGAGAAACCCAGCCGTCAACCCAGGGCCCTCTATCCGGCAAAATGATCCTTAAAAAGTTGTTTCCCAAAGAAACCAAAACCGAGAGCCTGTCACCAGGAGACCTGCTGCTGAGGGGTCTTCAGGAAGAATGGTGGATCCAGACAAGGAAATAAAGCACGGGGAAAGAGGCCCCACAGGTCCGTGTAAAAGTCAGCATCGAGGCATTCTGTTTGTCACTCTTTTTTCCAAGTGACCTAAAAGATAACAGCACAGCTCAATTTTCAATCCATGCCAAAGGGCACACAGAGTATAAGGATGTAATTTGTGACAATAACATGCAGAGAGGAAAGGACTGGGCTGTCTATAAGAGACTCACTTTACAGCCAAAGACACAAGTGGGCTGAAAAAGGATGGAAACAGTAACTGAAAGAGAGCTGGAACAGTGGCACTAACACCAGACAAACGGACACAGAGACAGACGCTGTTAGAGGACAGTGTGTGTAGGGTTTGGCCAAGTCCTCCCCGGCCCATGGGTGTGAGCCCACCTGCAAACAGGGCCTTTGAAGGCGGGTGGGCTCAGTCCAGCCACAGAAGAAGTGGACGCCAGCGAGACGCCACGTGGCAGAGGGCACCAGGAGTGCCGCGAACCACTGCGGGAGCACGACGGAGTCCAGGAGAAAGCACAGCCTGTCAAAACTGGATTTCAGACTTCTGGCCTCCAAAGCTGAGCCAATAAATTCCTGCTGCTTAAGCCAACACGTTGTGTGGTGTTTGTCTTAGCAGCCCTGGCAAGTTAAGACAACATTTAATGGGAAAAGGGTCAACCCGTCAAGAAGGTATAACATTTATAAACACATAAACACCTAACAATGGGGCACTAAATACATGAAGCAAAAACACACAGAATGGAAGGGAAAACAGTCAGTGCTGCAATATTTGGAAGAATTCAACAATCCACTTTAAATCATGGATAGAACACCTAGGCCGAAGGTCAGCAAGAAAACAGAAGACACGAACGACACTGTAAACCAACAAGGCTCACGGGGGACGCTCCACCTGACACATGGGGTACAGTATGCATTCTTCACGTGCACAAAGAACCTTCTCCCAGGTGGATCATGGGTTAGACCGTAAAGCAAATCTCAACAAATTTTAAAAGATTTAAATCATATGAAGTATCTTCTCCAGCCACAATGGAATGAAAGTAGAAATCAGTAACATGGAAAACTGGAAAATTCACAAATGTGTGAAAATTAAACAACACTCTTCTAAATAACCAGTGGGTAAAAGAAGAAATCACAGGGGAAATCGGAAAATAATTTGACACAAAAGAAAATAAAACTCAATATATCAAAAGGTATGGGATTCAGTGAAAGCAGTACTTAGAAGGAAATTCATAGCTACAACCACCTACATTAAAAAAGCTTTCAAATCAATAACCAGCCACCTTATGAAACTAGAAAAGGAAGCAAACTAAACGTAGCAGAGGAAAGGAAGTAAGAACAATTAGAGAGGAAGTAAGTGAAAGAGAATGGAAAAACAGACTCATGAAAGCTAAACTTGGTTATTTTTAAAGATCAACAAAATTGACAATCTTTTAGCTACCCAGGGATAAAAGGCATGACAAATTTATTAAAGGTAGGAATGAAAGGGGATATTACTATAGACCTCACAGAAATAAAAACAATTGTAAGAGAATACCATGAAAAGTTGTACATCAACAAATTAGATAACCTTCATGAAATGGAAAAATCCCTGGAAACACATATGCATATGGAAACATATATGCATAGGTATGCCCCCACCCACAAGTCTGGGGGACCCCACTGTACACAGAAAATTGGCACACTGATTGGACTTCCACTTGATTTGGACCCCCACCTAGTGCACAGAGTAAGTTGGGAAGAACTAGCTTGAGGGTAACAGGTGGCTCAGGAGTGCCAGCTGCTGATAGCTCAGGGAAAGTGCCCTCCACCAAGCTATCACTCTGTCAAATTATAGATAAATGTTCAAATAAGTCTGCATATCCTAAAAGATCCCTACCAAGATAAGCAAATGCCAAGAGGCCAAAAACAACAGAAAATTATAAAGCACATGAAGAAACCAGAAGATATGGACAACCCGAACATCCAATTAAAAAGCCAGAGGAGACACAGAATTTGGAGCAATTAGTCAAAGAAGTACATACAAACATCAGTATCATGGCTCAGGATATAAAGGACATGAAGAAGACCCTAGAAGAGCAGAAAAGAATAATTTGCAAGAGTAAATAAAAAAGTAATGGATCTTATGGAAATACAAGATTCTGTTGATCAAATTTAAAAGATTCTTGAGACACATAAGACCAGATTTGAAGAGGTAGAGGAAAGAATTAGTGAACTCGAAGATAGTATGATGGAAAGTGAAAGCATAAAAGAACGAATGGTTTAAAAAATAAAAAATTTGAAGTAGAGCTCAGGAAAATGATGGACAACATGCAGCACAAGAATGTAAGAATCACCAGCGTTCCAGAAGGGGAACCAAAGAGTAAAGGGTTATGAAGAGTATTCAAAGTCATTGTTGAGGAAAACATCCCAACCTTTCTAAACAACATAAATATGCAAATCATAGACACCCAACAAACTCCAAACAGAATAAATCCAAATAAACCCACTCCGAGACATATTCTGATCAGACTGTCAAACGCTGAAGAGAAGGAGCAAGTTCTAAAAGCTGCAAGAGAGAAGCAATTCACCACATACAAGGGAAACAACATAAGACTCAGTAGTGACTACTCAGTGGCCACCATGGAGGCGAGAAGGCAGTGGTATGACATATTTAAAATTCTGAAAGAGAAAAATTGCCAGCCAAGAATTCTTTATCCAGCAAAGCTCTCCTTCAAACTTTACAGACAAACAAATGCTGAGAGAATTTGCTAACAAGACACCTGCCCTGCAAGAAATACTAAGGGGAGCTCTACTGGCAGAGAAAAACAGAAAGGAGAGAGGTCTGGAAAAGGGCACAGAACTGAAGAATTTTTGTAAGGGTACCTTAAAGGAAATAAAGAGAGAGAGGGAAAAAATACATCTGACAAATAAAAACCAAAGGATACGACGGATGATTCAAGAACTACCTTTACACTGAATGTGAATGGATTGAACTTCCCAATTGAAAGGCATAGATTGGCAGAATGGATTAAAAAATATGAGCCATCAATATGATGCCTACAAGCAGAGCATCGGAATTGTCCAAATCAGCCGTTTCGTGATAAACATACTCAACAAGCAAAGCAACATCCTCAACATGATAAAGAGCAATTGTGGAAAACCCACAGCCAGCATCAGACACAACCCTCGTGTGTCTTATGGTCAGGAAGAAGGCGAGGAGCCCGTTTTCACCACTGCTGTCCGGTGCCGTTCTAGAAGTTCTACCCAGAGCAATTAGGCAACGATATGCATCCAGATTGGAAAGGAAGAAGTAAAACTACCTCTATTTTCAGATGACGTGATCTTATATAGAGAAAATTCTAAAGAATGCACACACACAAGTTAGCTGAGCTAATAAATGAATCAGCAAAGTTGAAATATACAAGATCAACATAGAAAATCGATACGCTAGAAATGAACAACTTGAACAGGAAATAAAGAAAGCAATTCCATTTCCAATAGCATCAAAAAAATAAAAGTTAGGTATAATTTTAACGAAGGAGGTGCAAGACTTGAACACAAAACATTGCTTAATGAAATAAAGGACCTAAATAAACAGAAAGACATTCCCTGTCCATGGATTGGAAGATGTAATATTGTGAAGAGGTCAAAATGCCCTATAGACTCAGAGCAATCCCTGTCAAAATCCCAAGTGCCATTTCTGCATAAACGGAAAAGCTGATCCTAAAATTCATAAGGAATTGCAAGGGGCCTCAAATAGCCAAAACAATCTTGAAAAAGAACAAAGTTGGAGGACTCAGGCTCCCTGACATTTACAACAAAGCTACAGGAATGAAAACAGTGTAATCCTGGCATAAGGACAGACATACAGACCAACAGAACAGAACTGAGATTCCAAAGAGAAATGGGGCTGGGAAACTGGAAACCCACATTGGGAAGCGAGTATGGACCCTGCCTTTCACTTGAAAGGAAAACCACAATGAGATACCACTCCATACCCACTAGAATGGCTATTATTAAAAGGAATAGAAAATAACAGGTTTTGGTGAGGATGTGGAGAAATTGGAACCCTGTATACTGCTGGTGGGAATGTAAAATGAGGCAGCTGCCTTGGAAAATAGTTTGGCAGTTCCTCAGGAAGTTAGATATGGAGTTACCAATGGCCAGGCAATCCCACCCTAGGCATGTACCCAAACAGAAAACATACACAGCCGTTCACAGCAGTTCTTGATTCACAACAGACAAAACCAATAAACAGAGCATGGTCCAGCCGTACGATGGAACATTATTCAGGCATGAAAAGGAATGAAGTTCTGACCCAGGCTACAGACAGATGAACCGTGGATACGTTATGTCTCGTGAAGACGCCACACACAAAAGGCCGCTATAGCAGGATTCTGTTTACAGGAAACGTCCAGAACAGGCAAATCCAGGGAGAGGGAGGGCAGGCTGGAGGTTGCCAGGGGCTGGGGCAGGGACATGGGAGAGCCTGGTGGGATGGGGATTTCCTTTGGGGTGATAAGAATGATCTGGAATTAGATAATGGTGAGGTTGCACAACACTGTAATTGCAGTAAAAGCTACTAAATTGTACAATTGAAAATCGTTAAAACAGTGACTTTTATCTCAATTAAAAAGGGTGGCAGACAGGGCAGGAGCCTGAGGGAGGGGCCTGGGATTAGGGGGTGGGCCCCCTCAGCTCTCCTGCTCGGGGCTGCAGGGTCCAGGCCCCCACTTCTCCCTCCCGGTTGGGCGAACTCCCTGTTCAAGCCCCCCCACACACAGCACGCACCTGGCCTCCGTGACGGCCACGGAGCTCCCCCTGCACACCGTCTCCAGCTGCACGTACACCGAGCAGTTCACGCGGCTCCAGTCGGGGTCACAGACGGCTAGGAAGTTGGGGCGCAGGCGGCCAGTCATGTACTTGGCCAGTTCCGTCAGCGACTGGCTCACAGCTGCCCCGAACAGGAAGGCGCCCAAGACCTTGTAGACGGCGGCCACGTAGTTGTTGAAGTCCGAGCGAGAGTAGAGACGCTCGGTGTGCACCAGGTAAGCCTCCCCGGCCGAGACCTGCGGGGAGCAGGCACCGGCTCACACGGGGCACCTTCCCGGGAGCCGCTGGGTGGGCCTCCTCCCTGGGCTGCACCCCAGGCAGGGCAGGCCCCCTCCTCAGTTTCCCCAGGCAGGGCAGGCCCCCTCCTCGGTTTCCCCACGGGAGGGCCGGGACCCCCTCCTCAGTTTCCCCAGGCAGGGCAGGCCCCCTCCTCAGTTTCCCCAGGGGAGGGCCGGGACCCCCTCCTCAGTTTCCCCAGGCAGGGCAGGCCCCCTCCTCAGTTTCCCCGGGCAGGGCAGGCCCCCTCCTCAGTTTCCCCAGGCAGGGCAGGCCCCCCTCCCCCCACTCACCTGTGGTTTTCTGCACCTCCCCCCCGCACTTACGAGGACAACGGTGGCCGTGATGATGACCCCAGCCATGAGCCCGTGGGTGATGGTGTCCTGGCGGTAGGGGTAGCGGATGGAGTCATCTCCACAGTAGAACCCCCGTTTGTAAGGGGCATTCACCAGTGTCAGGATGGCGAAGGGCAGAGCGGCTGTGGAGATAAGCCGCAGCCGGTGGTCCTCCTGCCAGGCCCACCTCAGGGCTTCCCCTCTGCTCACGCCCTGGGCAGATGGTGGGTGGCTCGCCCTCATCCTCAGACAGAACGCAAACTGCTCCCCGAGGCCCCCGTCCAGCCCCAGCCCACATCTCCCACCCACCCCTCGCCCACCCGTGCCATCCTCCTGGGTGCTTCTCAACACGCCCGGCGAGCACCCACACAGGGCCTTTACACGTGCACTTCTCTCCACTCAGAAAACCTTTGACCAACCCCTCTTCCAGGTTCAGCCCCCTCTGCCTCCAGATCCGAGCCACCCCAACACATCACCAGGTCATACCAGCATGCACTGTGGTAGAAGGAAATTTCTGATCTTCCTGACTCTTGTCCTGTGTGTAATTATGCAACCATTTGCCCCATACTTGATTAAAATAAGATATTTTAACAGGGGACCGCTGTTAAAAGGGGGAGCTCAGGACCCAGCCAGAGCGGCCAGGGGCTTGCCCAGGAAGGCCACAGAGCGGAGCTGCAGCCTTCATTCATTCCTCCCTGTATTCACCTGTTTCCAGGCCCCAAGCCCTCCACACAGACCCAGCAGAGGGCTCCCCAGCCCTGGGTGGCGGCCCAATAAAAGCCCAGAGACAACGGCAGTTCAAACCTAGGCAGGTGCCCTTTGCTCCACCCCCACCCCAGGGCAGGTCACCAGTAAATGGGTGCGGCTCGGGGTGGGAGTGGGGGGCTAGAGGCAGGAGCGAGTGCGCCGGGCTCTTCATCGCACTCAGAAAAGCCCAAACTTCGGGGGCTCTGCCACCCAGGGGCTGCTCGGGGACATTCGTGGAGCCTCGTTGGAGCTGGGTCCCGCGGAAGTCTCCCGCGAATTAAACACAGAGACTGTCCGTGTAGGGAGGTGGGGAGAATGAATGAAGAATAGCAAAGAAGTAGGGGGCCTGGGCTGAAAGGGGGAGCTGCGGGGGGGGGCTGCAGCTCTAACCTCCCGAGAAGATGCCGGAAAGTGAGGAAGCCCAGGGGGGTCTGGGGCGGGCGGAAGGGCGCAGCCAGTGCAGAGGCCCCGGGGAGGGTCCAGGGGAGCTGTATAGGGGGAGAAGGAAGCCTGGGGGCTCAGGAGCAGATGCTGGGGGGTGTGAAGGGCCGTGATTTGTCGGGGGGTGGGTTGCTGGCTGCTGAGAATCCTCACCCCCGAGGGCGCTCCGGCAGCTGTGGGGAACGCGGGGGGTGTCAGGCCCAGAACATACTGAGACTTCCTGGGACCCGCAGAAGCTCGCCGGGGTCTCCCCGCCAGACTCAGGCCCCTCTAAAACCTCGCGCGCCGCCGCCCTCCGTCTGGGCTGGTTCAGATCCCACAGCCGCGTCCTGCCGGCGCCGGGCCCTCTGCGCCCCCCTGCCCGAATCTGCACTCTGGGGACACTCCGGCGGCGCACCCCTCAGTGTTCCGAGGAAAACGCTTAACTACCTGCACGTTCGAGCCTGGCATACGGGCAGCGCCACCAAAGTGTTTAACTAACCTAGGAGCTCAGGAAACGTCCGGAGCCGACAAACGCCCCTGGCCCACCCGTCTAGGGGTCCGGGGCCCGGGAGGAGCCTGACCTCTGCCGTCGGACTGGCTGATTCCTCCTCCGCCCCCGGTCCCGGGAGGACGAGCCAGATGGGGGCGGGGAGGGGTGTGGAGATTAGGCCGAGGGACCCCGCCCCCCACCGGGGCCCCCGTCCGCACCTCCTGGGAGCAAACACTCGGCCTTTGTTCCCGGCCGGGGGGAGGGGGCCTTGGGCTGCCCCCTCCCCCGGCCTGGCTGACAAACCCGCCCGACAGGTTTGGTCCGTGCCCGCCGGGGGCCCGCAGCCCGGGGCGCAGACTTTCCAAGTCCTTCAAGCTCGTACCCCTCCACGCCGGCTCCAGGGGAGGGGGCGACTGGCACCCCGCTGCGGGTTCCGAACGCCACCGCCCCGCTGGGTCCCAAGCCAGGGCTCAGCCCTCTCTCAGCCCACTGGGAAGGCGCATACTGGGGTGGGGAGGTGTCTCTGCCCGCGGCGACCCCGGGCGCACCCCTCCTCCCGCCCCCTCGGCCAGCCCCGCGCGGAGGTCACCGCCCGCCTGAATCACCGCAAGAGCCGGGCCGGCGGGCGTGGCGGCCCCTCGGCAAGGACTTCCTGCTGCCGCGGGCGGGGGTTACTGCCCGGGCGCCCTGGACCTTTCATGGCCCCCATCTCGGGGGCTGGAGGGTCCCCTCCCGAGGTCTTCTACACCCAGGAGCTGTGAGTGGTGGGGACACTGCAACCCTCCCCACACACCCGCCCTGCAAACCTTCGCGGGGACTGCAGGTGTGTCCGACCTGGGCAGGGGACACCCCCCCCCACGCCCTCCGGGTCCCCTCGGTTCTTACCGACCAGCAAGCACAAAACGTCGAGCAGCACGAAGACCCATCTCCGCTCCATGCCGCCCCCGCCCCGGGCGGTGCCCGCGACCCCCGACGCGCGTCCCAGCGCGTCCCAGCGCGTCCCGTCCCCACGGCGGGTCACATGGCCGCCGAGCCCGGCCCAGCGGCGGGGGGAGGCCCGAGGGGAGGGGCGGACTCTGCCCCCGCCCCGCCCGCGGAGAGCAGGGAGGGGCGCGGTGGAGCGGGCGTGACGGTGGCGGCTGGGGGACCCCGGGTCTACCCCGAGTCCCCGACCCCGACTGGGGTATGTGGGAGGGGAAGCGGCCTCTGACGTGGGAGGGGTCATCAGCACCCGAGGTCTCCAGAGCCCTGGAGTCCGCGCGCGCCCCGGCCCCCCAGGGATGGCTGGGAAGGCACGAGGGCGCGGGAGGGGACAGGCCGGCCGGGGTGGGGGTTCGGGTGTGCTGGGCCTCGCTGGAAAAGGGAAGACGCTACAGTTTCGCGCCTCCACAATAGGGAAGCGCCTGAAACCTGACGGGCGTCCTGCGAGCGCGGCCCTCCCGAGGCCGAGCCCTCCCGCCGGGTTGGCGTGGCCACGCGGCTCGTGCGCTGCCCCCGCTTCACTGCGGAGCCGACGGAGACGGGGCGGGCCGGGAGCCCTGAGCCGGAGGCGCCTGCAGGCCGAGCCCCGCCGGCCGCTCCCAGAAGGCAGCCGACCCCCAGGGAGTGGGGGCAGCGGGGACTTGGGCCCCCCAGCGGCTTCGTGGGAAAGGTGACTTCGCCCGCTGACCGGGAGGGGCCTCGCCAGCGGCTGGCTGGGGGGGGGGTCTCCGGGCCGAGACAGCTGCGACCTCGCACTTCCCCGGCGTCGGCACAGGGCACCCCCAGGAAACTCTGCGGAGTCGGTGGGAGGCGCATCCCGAGGGGCCGGGGGTGGGGGCGCCGCCTGAAAGAGGCGGCTTCCTTCCTCGCCCCCAGACTTCCTCCAAGGAGCCCTTCTGAGATTCTGCTTTACTCGCCAGGAGTTTCCTGGGCGTCCGGGCGAAGCTGTCGCAGGGGCTGTTCCAGGGGCTGTTCCAGGTTCGGGGGGACCCGGCAGCCCCGCTCCCTCCTCCGGCTCGGCCCCGCCCCAGGCGGGCTCGGGCTCTTGCCTATTGGTTCCGGCCGCTGCCACTCACGGGTGAGGGCCCGAGGAGAGGAAGGTGCAGGGGCTCCCGGCGAGGAGCGGGCGCATTCGTTCACTCATTCATTCCAGCAACGCGTATGGCAGCGTGTGGCGAGAAGTGCCTGGCTGCCTCGGGGGGGAGGGGAGACCGCAGTTCCTACCCGCCCCGACCTCTACCCGCCGACCTGCTCACCCTGCACCCCTCCCCGCGGCCGGCGCCGTCCCTCACTCCGGGTCAGCACTGGGGCTAGTCCACGAAATCCCTGGGTCAGGATCAGGATCTAAATCCGGCCCGGGCAGCAGGATTAGGGATTGAGATCAGGGGCCCCCACATGTGCAAGGACTTGTCACATCCGGAAGGCACTGGAGGGCCCTCAAGTGTCCTCCCAATGGCTGTGCGTCCCTTACAGGTGAGGACCTGGGTGCCCCCAACGGGACCCAGCTGGCCCAGTGCAAGCTCTTATGTTGCTGCATCACCGCGACTGCTGGGCTCCAGGTGTGTTCCAGAACCACCACTGGGCGGGTTACCTGCAAGCGCAGGCCGCTACCCCTTCCCAGCTGCCACCCCTTCCCAGCCTTGGGCCTTCACCCCACTGCTGAGGGTCTTCATAACGTCCCGGAGAGGCACGGGGGCTAAGGGGTGGACAGTGGGGCGGATGTGTGGGTGCAATGCTTCTCTGGGCCTCAGGGTTCCAGGAAGGACAAGTCAGTGGTATAAGGCGGGCAATGGCCGGACCCAGGCCCAGGCCAAACCCCACAAGGGAGTGCTGCGGCGGACAGTTCTGCCACGAGTGCCTGGGTTGTGGCAGAAGAGGTACTTCTCTGCCTTAAAACTAGAACCCGGCGTTGGAATCCCAGAACTGCAGGCAGTTCTCAAAGCACCTCGTTGAGAATCTCACAGCCTGGAGCTGAGGGCCTGGTTCTCTCGGAATCCCGGCCAGAGCCCACCTCCACCTCCAAGCCTGTGCCTCTGAGCTTCCTGCCCCCTCCCCAGGCATGAGCCCCCCAGGACACGGCACGCAGCAGGCACTCAGTGACCAGCCCAGGAGGCTGTGGGAGAGGTTTTCTCTGGGGGAAAGTGCCAGGCCAGGGCTGTCCACTGCAGGCCACCACCTCTCCCTGCTCCCGCCCCACAGCAGGTACCACAAGACCAGTCTCTGGACACGGCCGCTGGCTAGCCTGGCTCCGCCCACACGTCCACTGACCGCCTGGACACAGCTAGCACTTCCACACTTGGTTACTGTGTAGGAGGTCACAAGAGGCCCTCGGTCCCACTGTACAGAGAAAACAGGGCAAACAACCAACCAGAACAGGCCAGTGGGATCCTGGGGGCAGAGGGTCCCCCAAGGTCCTCCCACCTGCTGGTCTAAGCTGCAGAGAAAGTCCTGCTGCCAGCAAGGGCATGGGGACGTCTCGATCCCAGCATCAGGACTCCACCCCAGAGCAGCCACCCCCCTCCTGGCTCCTGAGCTGCCCTCGGGAGAAAAGCACCCACCCTGCTCACCAACCTTCATACTCGATGTGCAGCAGACAATCAAAAGCCACAAGACACCACTCCTCAGCAAACAATGCCCCGAGGACGTCCACAGTCTCCAACTAGCTGCAAAGCCATGGAGCCCTCTCAGCCGCCGACCAAATCCAGCTCCCTAAAGCCGAAACCCATGAAGGCTGGTTCAGATTCCTTGGCCTGAGGGGGCAGGTTCCATCTCCCGTGCCACATGGAGCTGGCCTGACTCTACTCCTCCCACAGACTGGACACCGACTTCTCCACAAACAACCGCCACCACAGGCTCGGCGTGCCATGACTTGTGCCCAGAATGCCAGTCCCCTCCATTTTTGAGGTCAGCCAGTGAGCCGGGCCAGGGAACCCCAGCCCACAGTTACGGGAAATGGCAACGAGCACCCACAGGCTTTGGCTGGGACCAGTGGGGAAGGGTGTGTGGCTTCCAGAGGGGCCACAGCTCCAGCCCACACAGCCTGGCATCAGGAGGCTGCTCAGTCCCTGCACAGGAGACGTGCATCTGGGAAGGGGGCAAGTTCAGAGGAAGCTGTAAGGAGAGAAAAAGACAACACCAAGAAGATGAAGCTGCTTCACTGAAGTTCGGCTGCATCCCTGCACTGGCCCAAGAGTCAAACCTCCATCCCCACATCGCGCCGAATGCGCTCAGAGGACCGCTGCGGAAAAGAGAGTGGTCACAGGGCGCTTGGGCAGAGCGTCGGTATCGTCCACATCAGCACTGAGAGACACACAGCCACAGACGCTGTGACCCACAATCAAGAGAAAACCGTTAATGAAAGCACGTCCAGAAATGACCCAGATGCTGAAATATCAGAGATGGAAAGTAACTGTTAGAAAAACATTAAAGAATGTGGATGGAAAGGTGAAAAGCCGGGACATTTTGGCAGAAAAATGGGGGGGGGGGGGGGATTCTAGGAACAAAATATACAATATCTGAATTAGAGACTCCACAGGATGAATTTCAGAGCAGTGTAGAAACTAGGAAATAGGATTCTTAAGTAAATCTAAAGGCAGCTCAATAGAAAATTACCCAGTGAAAGACAAGCCCAGAGCACAGAGCAGTCGGTGGGTCCCGGGAGAGGAGGACAGCAGCAGAAGCGTCTGAGAGCGGCCGGCTGCGTGCCCCCCCCGAGGAAAGGACGGAGGCCCGAAGAGCCAGGGAACCAGGCCCAGGCACGGCACGATCCGCTGAAACCAGCCAGAGCAAAAAGAAACGTCACATTTAGGGAAACCATGGGAAGAGGGGAAGACGATTTCCCATCAGGAACAATAAAACTGAGTAAACGGGACTCCTGAAAATGCAGAAAGGAGAATTCCACGTCCTATGACAAGCAGCCTCGGAAACGAAGGCGCATCGGGACCTTTTCAGTCAGCAAGAGGCAAGAGCACGAATTCATCCCCAGCAGATTCACAACAGGGATGGAGGGACAGACAGCAGGCAGACAATGACGGCCTCACCTGGACACCCGGGGCCCACAGGAGGAAACGAAGGGCACGAAGGTAGACGCATGCATCCTTAAAAGACGGCAGGCCTTTAAGGGAAACGTACCGTTAAGCATGGGTTACACACGACAAGCAGACAGGAAGGAGGGTACGGTAAGTGCATCTGCACTGCAACAGAACTCTCAGGTGGGTCATGAAGTGGAGTACTATCGATCCCATGGACGTGGTGAAGCCAAGACACGTCGCAGTCTCTAGAGCTACAGCTGAGAGCCGCGGAGAGGCAGGGCTGGGACCACTGGAGGAGACAGAGTAGAACACTAAAAAAACCCTTACTTCACCCAAAAGAAGGCAGGAAAGGAGGAACAAACAAAAGAGCAATGAACAGAAACCAAACGGGAGGAGGACAGGAACCCAGCCCAGCGGTACCCACGATAAACCCAAGTGGATTGGCTCCTGGTTCCAGCCGAGATGGAGTAATGGGGACTGATTTACTCTCCCAGCTGAAGTGATTAAAAACCTGGCCAAATCCGTACATAAAGCAGTGGTTTTCAGAGGCCACAAGGGTCGGGTTCCTGAGACGGAAGACAATCAGGGTGAGCCCCACGACGACCCGTCCCTGCCTTCGGGGGCCACATCCCCGGGCAGAGCACGGACAGCGTGTAGTGTAAAGAAATGACCCAGGCCGGGGGCAGGACGGAGGGACAGCCCAAGACTCACAAGGAGCCAGGAACGGCCGCAGCACACAGGAGAGACGCACCTCAGTCACAGAAGACATGTCGCCCCAGACCCTGCCTGGGAAGCCTTAAAAAGAGGACCTGAGAGGAAGGAACTGTTTCCAGGTGACTTAATGCACCTCAGAACAGAACTCAACATTTACAGGACTACAAATACACCCAGCACCAAACAAAGCAAAACTCACGATGTCTGGAATTCAGTAAAAAATTATCGGTCTTGTAAAGAAGCAGGGACACACGACCCAGAGGGAGGAGAAAGACAATCCGTCAAAACCCAAACGGATTTACACAATGTTGCAATTACCAGAAAAAGACTTTAAGACAGTTATTTATAACTGTATCCTATATGTTCAAAAAAGCAAGAGAAGAGTTTGAAAAATGATGATATAAAAAGGAACTAAATTAAACTTTAATACAGACAAAAATAAAAACGGCCGAGATGAAAAGTATACTAGATGGGAATAAGAGCTTAGACATTGCAAAAGAAAAAAATAGCGAACCTGAAGACACAGCAATACAAACTATCCAAAATAAAACAAAAAGAAAATAATTTTAAGAGTGAAAAAGGCTTCAGGAAGAGTGGGACAGGTGCATGAAGTCAGGCACTCAGATTGGCCAGAAAACGTCTCTGGATAACAGCTCAAAACACAGTCGTTTAGGAAAAGCTAAAACGAACCCCAAGCAAAGAACAGGAAGAAGCTGCACCAAGGCACCTCACACCCAGGATTCTCAAAGGTGGCGACAGAGACCATCTCCAGGGCAGCCGGAGGAGACATCGGCAGAGAAGGGCGACAGCAGGCTGCTCGTCGGAAACAACGCAGGCCAGGACAGACGGACGGACACAGTCCAGTTAAAATACGAGGTGGCGCAGGCCCCTCTCCACCCCACCCCAAAGCATCCCAGCCCGTCTTGGCAACACAGCACTGACAGGGCTGAACCCCGAATTCCCGGAGGTCCTTCCCTCTCTCCCACGCGGCCGGGACACACGCACCTCCTGGCAGCACGGAGAACACGACGGACCCCTAACCCATGTCCTCCTCTCCACCCCTCCCCACGTGCTGCCGCCGTGAGAAATGCCAACCTCAGGGCCTCGGGGCCCGCTGCCTCCCCCACCCCTCCCCCAGGCCCCAACCCTCCCGACCCCACCCTCGCCCGCTCTGGCCCTCCCTGGTTCCTGGTGGACCCCAAGGCCTTTGCATCTGCCATAGCTGCTGCCTGGCCCCTGGCCCCAGCTGTCTCCTAAGCTGCCCATTCACCGCCGGGCTGCAGTTTCCATGTCACTTCCACAAGGCTAATGAGCACCGACCCACCCGCTGTGCCCCTCCTCACACTGCTCCACGACCCCCCCCAGATGTGCAACCTGCCCGCAGCCATCAGCCAGCACTTCAGCACAGCCTGGGGTCCACCAGTGAAGACAAACAGGCCAAACCACGGCTCCCAGCACCCCTGGGCCCCCACCCACCCACGCGCCCATCCTGCACAAGCAGCCACTGGGCTCCAAATCAAGTTTAATAAATAAAACCGCAAGGGAGTCACTTCACAGTGTGGTCCTGGGGCGAGAGGGGAGGTGCAGACCAGCCCTGCGGAGGAGGAGCTCGTGCAAACCGCCCTCCTGGCGACACCCCTGGAGGACCCCACTTCAACTTGTAAACAGAAACATAAATAAAACAAGGAAGCTGGGCAGAGAAGGAGGACCCCACCCCACGTCGCTGGGGAGCATCAACAGAAACAAAACCTGCAGGCCTAGAACAGGCTGGCATGGCCCCCAGGGTAGCCGGTCCTTCTGGAGGCCACTGCCTCAGAACCGAACACCATGGGGGGTGGCCCAGGGGTGCAAGTGCCCGGGGGGGAGGCGTAAAGTGCGGCTTTTCCTGAAGTGGAGATGGGATGGGCAGCTGGGCCGGACAGCGAGGTATATGGCTCTGTGCCCCGGGGATTTGGCACTGAGGAGCAGCTGCCACGCCTGCCAGGAGGTGGGAGACAGAGCCAGCTGGAGCGCCGAGGGCCGGGTCAGGGGCTGCTGGTGGCCAGGGACGGGCTGTCCTGTCCCCCACTGGGGGTGATGCGTCTTCCCTCTCCCCTGCTGGCTGGAAAGGGCCCGGGCAACAGCTCTGCACCCAGCTGCCTATCCCGTGGGGTGGGGGCCTGGAGCTGGGCACCGGTGCCCGGCATGGGTCTGCGTGGCCCTGGGTCCAGTCTGTGGCCAGGGCAAAGCCCTCTCCCACCCCCGTCCCCACATGTTCTGAAGCACAGCAGGTGTCACCCGAGGCCTGCGAGTACAGGGAGCTCGGGGAGCCTGAGAGCCCGTGCGAGCAGACCGGGACAGAGGCCTCAAGTCCAGTCTGGAACAAGACGCGTGGGGGTTGCGCGGCCTCGCAGGGCTGCCCTGCAGTCAGGAATCAGCAGCTCATCACGTTGCAGCTGCAGGGAGAGCAGAAGGGGAGGCAGGGGTCAGACGAGGCCCAGGCGCAGCTCCCGACGCTCCCCGGAAGGAAGCACTGGCACATCCTGCTGCCTGGGCAAAGCGGTGCTGGGAAGGAAGCCAGCGGCTGGGGCAGGGACCGAAGGACAGTGGCACTGGCCCACAGGAATGTTTTTGTGCTCCAAGACAACATCAAAGATGGAGACTAAAGCAAACAAGCACCTTCCCTGCTCCGTGGGACCAGGCAGTCCTCTGGCCACAGGGAAACCCTCCTGCTTCTCCTCAGCTCACCCTGGAGCTCAGGTGGCCACCCCCGTGGGGGCGGGCGGCACAGGGCCAGCACTTACTGTGACAAAGGCTCCGTGTGCAGCCCGGGAGCCGGGCATGCTGGGTGGGCAGCCAGGAAGGGATTCACATCCCCAATGCCGATGAGCCCAAATTCCGTGACCGACAGGGCCACCTGTGCGGGCGCCACGGCCTCCTCAGGGTCTCCGTCCAGGTCCACGTGGCCAGAGATGAGAGGCAGCTCCGCAGGTAGGGCCCCGGGCAGGGCGAAGTCCACAGCCAACCGTGGGCTGGCGCCTGGGTCCACGGCAGCCACAGGCGGTGGGTAGACGACTGGGGACCGCTGCAACAAGGGTGCGGCCGGGGGCTCTTCCAGCTCCTGGAGCAGGCAGGGCCCTGGCCCCGAGGAGGGGAGGCCGCTGGGGCCCAGCCTGGGCTCGCCGACACCGAGGTCCGTGCCATCCGCACTCAGAGGGTCTGTGGGGGGAGAACGTGTGGAGGGCTGGGACCGCCTGTCCTGCCCCTGCAGCACCCACCCGCCCCATCCCCCAGCAGGTGTCTCCTGATATCCCAGCACTATTCGGGCTGCATCCACTCGGGGACCCACGGACCCTCCTCAGCACAGTGTTTGGAGACAAATATGCCCACAAAGTCAAAAAAAACTGACGGCTGTAAAACCCAGGGATCACCCTGCAAGGCCATAGAACCACCAGCAAGTCCTGGGAGCTGCACTTTTTAAAACAGAACAGGATGTGACGGATGGAAAAGGGCAAGGAACGCTCAGGTGTGTGCAGAGTGAGGACACAGCTTCCAGCCCTGGAGCTTCTGCGCCGCCAGGCAGCACACGGGTGCATGAAGCCCTGGCCTTCCGAACCAACCCCCAGCACCTCCCCAAACTCGATGGTCTGAACCCCAGGTCCACCGGAGCCAGAAAGCCAAGGGCCCTGCTCTCCCCATGGACCAGGGTTCCCCACAAGACTTATCCTGCCCCACAGGGCCCTGGACACTGGGGAGGCTCCGGCGCCTCCGATCTCCCCATGCTGGGGCGGGGTTCAGTCAGAACCCTCCAGGCCCCCACCCTGGACATCGCCCGCCCCCTGCTCACCTGGGCATGTCCCTGCCGGGCTGTCCCGCAGGGGGCCTTCCGGGGCCGGGGGTGGGGGCGGCGAGGCGCGAGGGCGGCCGGGGCCATCGGGATCCCCACCATCCAGGTCCTGGTCAGGGTCCCTGTGGGGGCGGAGCTGTGAGGGCGGCAGGAGGACGCCCCACCCGGAGAAGAAGCCCCAACCGCACCCACCCGGGGAACCCTCCTCAGGGCCTGGGGGCAGCAGCACGCACGTGCTTCCTGGAGGGATGTACTTCCTGCGGCCCAGGCGCGTCTGCTGGGTGAAGTAGTCATAGCGCTCAGACTTCTTCCACAGGTAGTAGTACTCCACACACTCGCCCACGGACCGCGTGCGCACCTGGGTAGGGGCACGCCTCAAACTGGGGCGGGGCCTCCTGCGCACTGTGGGGTCTGGCGGAGGGTATCCCTGCACTCTGGGGTCTGGGGGAAGCGGGCTCCCTGCTTTAGGCCATTTCCTGGTGAGGTTCGGCCCAGGGCCTCGGCCTCGGGAACCTGCCCTTTCCACCCAGTGCGGCTGTGAGCAACGAGCAGGCCTGGGGGCCTAAAAGAAGGGGCTGGCGGGGGAGGGAGGGGGCTGGGAGAGATGTTGGGGGGCTGCAAGCCAGAGGGGCCGGGGCTCCACCGGAGACCACCTGGGCAAGGCCGCCACAGGCCATGGGTGGGCTGGGTCATGGCGCAGGCAGAGACCCACGCTTCGGACAGGGGCACCCAAAAGACCCTCAGCTTGTGAGATCCACGACTCCCTTGGTAACGCTGGCATGGGATGGTGCTGGGGACCCCAGAGGGCAGGGTGTCCACAGGCTGCAACATGGGCTCTGTTGGGCGTGAGCCTGGGGTCCCCCGAGGCCCCCACCCCTCACCTTGTTGGCCTGGATCAGGTGGAAATTCTTCCCGTGCACGCGGAAGCCATGCTCAAAGTTCCGGCACTCCTCCTCGCTCCAGGCACAGAGTCCGTCTGCAAGCACAGGCGGGTCAGGGGGCCTCGGGGGTGGGTGGGGGGGTCTTGGGAGGGCGGGGCCTTGAGCAGAGCAGGGGGCGGACCCTCAGGCAGGTGGGCGGGGTCTTATGAGGGGCAGGGCCTCGGGCAAGTGGGCGGGGTCTTGTGAGGGGCAGGGCCTCGGGCAGGTGGGCGGGGTCTTGCCTGAGGGGCGGGGCCTCAGATGGGGCGGGCCAGGCCTCACCTCGAATCACCTTCACGTTGAACCGCAGCCTGCGCAGCGCCTCCTCCGCGTGGAAGTTACACTTCACCAGCTCGTACAGCGCCTGGGGAGAAGCCGCCGGCTCCCACCTGCTCTCCCAGTGCAGGGACTCCCCACCCCCACCCCCCACTGTGATCACAGGGGTGCGCACACGGCACCCAGGAGCGATTTCAGGAGCTGCTCCTGCAGCCACTGGCCCCCAGGGCAGCTGGTCTTTGGATTTGCTGCGCCTTGGGGCAGACGCCCCCCACTCCACTCCACACCCCACCACCCTGTGTAGCCCCTCCAGGGCTGACCCACTCCCCTCACTGCCCACCTCCCTCCACCCACCCCTGGCGCTCAGCCCACCCCGGGGCAGCCCCACACCTGCTCGCTGTCCCTGACTGACTCTCCGTGCGGGAGCTGAGACCCGGGCATCTCATCCCACCTGCGTGTCACCGCCCGGTAGAGGAACTCCTCCACCTCCCTCTCGGGGAGGATATTGGGGTCCCAGAGCAGCTGGTCCTCGTTCTCGTAGACTGTGTGGCGGGGGCAGAAGCACAGGGGAGCATTATGGCAGCAGATCTGCCAGGGCAGGCGGCCTCAGGGCCCACAGGAGGGGACAGTGGCGGAGACCCTGCCCCACTCGGGGGTCTGCTTCCCGCCTCCAGGAGATCTCCAGGGCAGCACTGAGCACCTTGGGACAGGCCAGGAGGCCATCAGGTGCTGCGTGGTTGTCGTCCTGAGGGAAGGTGAGAGAAGCTGTGGCCAGGTGAGCCAGTGGGCACCAGACCAGCCAGAGCATCAGAGGCAGCAGAATCTAAGTAGAAACCAGCTGACGCCTGGCTTGGGGAGGGGACCCAGGGCGTGGCCTGGGGTGCAGACTGGGGGAAGCAAAGAATGGGGCAGAAACAAGATTTGAAGAGACACTGGATGAGAATTTATGAAACTGGAAAAGGATGTCTACCCCACAAATCCAGGAAACTCAGGAAAAATCCACAGAAACCCACACGGAGGCAAAAGGAAAAGAGAAACTCCTAAAAGCACACAGGGTACAAGACACGAGGCCTTTCTAGGAAACAAGAGGACAGACCTCAGGAGCCAGAAGCCAGGCAGTGGGAAGAAAAACACCTGCCAACCTACGACACTCAACCCGTGAAAATGTTCTTCAAAAATTAGGGTGAAGTTAAGACTTTTCCAGACAAACAAAGCCTAAAAGAATTCATCTCCAGCAGCACGGCCTTCTGTGAGCAGGCAGAAGGAAGCGGTCCCAACAGAAGCTGGGAAGAACGAACCACACCACAAAGGGGCCGTGGTAAAGAACACGCGCCAGGTAATACAACGTGTGACACGCAGAGGGACCGTCAGCACAGAGGGCAGGATTCGGCGGGGTCTGGCATCGCCCCATCCCTTTCACTCCTGCCTCTGGGCTCTACCAGCTCAGCTGCAACTCCCGGCCTCCCGCAGCTGAGAAAATGCATCCTGCCAAACCCACGTCCCACCCGAGCGCTTAGCTGAGGGCCTCAGTGTTTCTGTCTGCCTGTCCCACCTCACCCCACTCCCTGCTGCTGAATCGTGTTCGAACAGCTTCCCAAGCCAGGAGTGCCAGCCCAGAGCCTGCAGGGGCTTTGGGGCGAGAAAGACAACACCTGAACCAACAAACAGGTGGCTTTCATCTCTCTTTTTTCACCTATAAATGGAGGTAACAATTTCTATCTTGAATGGCAACAGAGGCTTGGATCTAAACTCCACTGGGAGAGCCCTGAAAGCTCGGCTGCCCCAGCGGGCTGCACACAGGCACCTGGCTCAGATGGTCCCTCGGTTCTCTCCTGGGACCAGGAACTGGGTCCAGCCAGACATCCAGCCAGCTCCTTCCGCAGCCGAGCACTGGCTGGAGCAGGTTTCCATTTCCTCCAAGACACGAAGACAGGGACGGCGCCCCAACTTCCCTCCACGCCCGGCCCAGCCCCACTTACTCTTCTCTCCGTGTCTGCTCAAGTGCAGGCTGCTGAGGTCGGCCTGGAACTGGGGCCCAACCATGATTTCCTGTGAAAGAACCAGGGGAGTCAGGGACGGAGGGAGCAGCTGGGTGGAAGGTCGCTGCCAGGACCCCGAGGCCCCGTCTGTGCAGCCTCCCCGGCCGAGGTCAGTTCTGGGGTGTGATGAGGGGTGAGTGTGAGCGAGCAGATATGCATGTGAGCACGTGGCATGTGCACGCCCCTCTACACCTGCCATCTGGCGGTGTGGCCTTCACATGATGAGGCGGGTGTGAATGCCGGCCCAGGGAGCCCACCAGGCCAAAGGACCCACACTCTGGGCCCCCGGGTCTCCAGGGAGGAAACACGGGCAGCATCCTAAGAAGGGAGCCCTCACCTGCGTCAGGGCTGTGACTGCACTGGGACAGCAGCCCCTGCCCGGCCCCCCATGGCCCCAGGGCCAGCACAGAGCCACGCACCTTCTTACATTTGTTGGCGGGAAGCGAGTCTTCCTCGGTGTCGGAGGAGGCAGAGGAGCCGGGCTCTCCATCTTCGTCGGCCAGGAGGTGGGCTTTGGGAAAGGGAAGCTGGTAAGGCCCGGCCCGGCCCCACCCTCCACCCTCCTTTGGGGACCCGCCTCTGCCCCCACGCCAGGGCCCTCTCTCGAGAAGCAGGCCCTGGCCTGGCCAACGGCCTTCTCTCTGCTGCGGGACGGCTGCCTGGTCCCTCCTGTGCCTGCCCCAGGAAAGGCACGGCAGACGGGGCCAGGGGACAAGGGACAAGGACAGGTTACAAGGACTCCAGGCACAGGAGCCAGCCTGCTCCCTCCTCAACTAAAACACGCCGCACCAAGACCACCCGAGGCCCCTCAGCTCGCTGGCCAGGCCAAGAGGAGCATGACACCCCAGAGGGGTTTGGACCAAGCCCAGGGCATGCCCAGGGCTCTGCGCACGCCCTCTGCCTGGGCACCTGGGTCCCTGCACCTCACCTGCACCTACAACTGCACCCATACCTGCACCCACGCCTGCACCTGTGCCTGCACCCACACTGCACCTGCACCTGTGCCTGTGCCTGCACCTGTGCCTACACCTGTGCCTGCACGCACACTGCACCTACACCTGTGCCTGTGCCTGCGCCTGCACCCGTGCCTGAATCTGTGCCTGTGCCTGCACCCACTGCACCTACACCTGCATCCACGCCAGCACCTGCATCTGCGCCTGCATCTTCTGCACTGCACCTGCATCTGCACTGCACCCACACCTGCACCTGTGCCTGCATGTGCACTGAGCCTCTGCCTGCACTGCACCTGTTGCCTGCACCTACGCTGCACCTGTGCCTGCACCTGCACTGCACCTGTGCCTGCATTGCACCCACACCTGCACCTGTGCCTGCATGTGCACTGAGCCTCTGCCTGCACTGCACCTGTTGCCTGCACCTGCACTGCACTGCACCTGTGCCTGCATTGCAACTGCACCCACACCTGTGCCCACACCTGTACCGCACCTGCACTGCACCTACAACTGCACCCACGCCTGCACCTACACCTGCACCTATGCATCTGTGCCTGAATCTGTGCCTGTACCTACACTGCACCTACACCTGCATCCGCACCCACGCCTGCACCTGTGCCTGCATGTGCACTGAGCCTCTGCCTGCACCTATGCTGCACCGTACCTGTGCCCACACCTGCACTGCACCTGCAGTGGGGGAAGGGGACACCTACTTCTGCGCTGGTTGGGGAAAAGGCTGGCGGCCTCACGGGAGGTCACGGACGGCATGAGGTAGCCAGCTGATGACTGCCTCTCCTCCTCTTCTTCCCCTGAAAGCAAATCCTTCTCTATTTGTTCCTTTTAACAAGAAAGTAAAGAGTGTCTTTTGGGGTTTGTTTCAATAACCTCAAAATAACACTGACAACAGTGACAAACATGACAACCCTGGGGCTCCCTGAGGTCCAGAGGGGCTTATCCCACTTTGCAGATGGAGAAGCTGAGGCACAGGGGGATGTGGGGAGGGGCGCAGTCCTGGGGGTCAGGGACAGCAGAGCCCCTCGCCCAAGGCTGGACGTTCCAGCTGCTGCCCGAGCTCAGCCACTGCTTCCTCCATGTGTGTGTCCAGTTTCACAATTCCTTTGGGGGGAAGAACGCCCCCCACCCTCTCCCCCGGCACCCACCCAGGACCCCCAGGCTGGGGGAGCCCCTCTCCCAGCTGCCCTTCTCCCCTCCACCCACCCAAACTGCAGTGACTAACAGCCAGTGGCCAGCACCCCTGGCCCCAGCCCGCCTGCAGGAATCACCACCAGGCAGGGAAGCCCGGGGCAGTGGGGACCACCACGGCAGCCGACCTCAGTTACAACTCTGGGGAATGGTCTGGCGAGGGGGGACTCCTCTCCCCGGCTCCCACCAGAGGCCCAGGGGGCCAGAAGGTGGCGAGCACATGGCGACGCTGGGGCAGGAGCTCGCGGTCCGCAGATGCCACCCTGCCTGGCCGGGCTGGTGTCCCACGGTGGCAGCACTTGCTGGCAGCTGGGGGCCTCCACCCAAGCCCAGTCCTGGAGGCCCTCCCTCACCTTGTCCAGCGTCACATCCAGCAGGTGAGGTGTGCTTCTGCCCTCTCCCTCCTGCTCTGAGATGGGGTCGGACGCCTCGTAGCCGTACAGGGCAAGCAGCTCATCCAGGGGCATGTCGCTGCCCTGCGGGGGGCGGGGGGGGCCCGTCAGGGAGAGGCTCTGGGGCTCCGCTCCCCTCCTGCCTCAGTGGCACCCCCAACCCGTGGTGGCTTGGCCTGGGCCCAGGTCTTCACCCAGGGGCTCCTGACCAGCCCAGGAGAGGCCCGGGCGAGAGCCGGAGCCAGGGAGGGCTGCCAGGCCGCACCACACCAGCCAGGCCCAGGTGGGCTGAGGGCAGCGAGGCAAGGACAGCACAACAGCTGGAAATTACTGCACAGCTGCTTACACTAGAAAATCAGGAGGGGAAAACTGCAATCATCTCGACACACATGCAAAAGTCATGTGATAAAATCCAGCATCCTCAACTGGTTTTAAAAAATAATTGTAATGAATGCAGCAAAGTGGCAGGCTACAAAATCAACACACAAAAATCCGTAGTGTTCCTATACACAAGTAATGTGCAACAAGAGGAGAAAATCAAGAAAAAAATTCCATTTACAATAGCAACTAAAAGAACCGAGTATTTAGGAATAAACTTAACCAAGGACACAAAAAACCTTTACATAGAAAACTGTAAGAAACTGCTAAAAGAAATTGAACAGGACCTAAAAAAAATGAAAGAACATACCATGTTCATGGATTGGAAGACTAAATATAGTGAAAATGGCAATTTTACCTAAACTGATTTATAGATTCCATGCAATACCAATTAAAATCCCAACAACTTACTTTACAAAAATAGAAAAACCAATAACCCAATTTATTTGGAAGGGCATGGTGCCTGAAATAGCCAAAAATATCTTGAGAAAGAAGAACAAAGTGGGAGGTCTCACACTACCTGACTATGAAGCATATTACAAAGCTACAGTGCTCAGAACAGCTTGGTACTGGCATAAGGACAGATATACCGACTAACGGAATTGAACTGAGTGTTCAGAAGTGGACCCTCGCATTACGGACAATTGATCTTTGATAAGGCAGTCAAGCTAAAGCAACTGGGACAGAGCAGCCTCTTCAACAAATGGTGTTTGGAGAACTGGATATGCATTTCCAAAAGAATGAAAGAGGACGCCTATCTCACATCTTATAAAAAATTAACTTGAAATGGATCAAAGACCTAAACATTAGCACCAAGACCATAAGATTCTTAGAAGAAAATGTAGGGCAATATCTTAAAGATCTTGCGATAGGAGATAATTTTCTAGACCTCACACCCAAGGCGTGGGCAACCAAAGAATAAATAGACAAATGGGATCTCCTCAAAATTAAACACTTTTGTACATCAAAGGACTTTGTCCAAAAAGTAAAAAGAAAACCTACACAATGGGAGATGATATTTGGAAACCACATATCAGATAAGGGTTTTTTAATATTCCAAATATATAAAGGGATCTACAACTCCATAACAGAAAGACAAACAATCCAATTAAAAAATGGGCAAAAGACATGGGCACACAATTTGTCCAAAAATGGCTCAAAAACATATGAAAAAATGCTCAACTTCACTGGCTATTACGGAAATGCAAATCAAAACCACAATGAGATATCATCTCACACCTACAGAATAGCCATCATCCAAAAAAACAGAAAATCACAAATGCTGGAGAGGATGTGGAGAAAGAGGCACACTTATTCACTGCTGGTGGGAATGTAGAATGGTGCAACCACTCTGGAAGACAGTGTGGGGATTCCTCAAGAAGCTAAGTATAGATTTGCCATATGACCCAGCTATTCCATTGCTGGGTATATACTCAGAGGAACTGAAACTTAAGACACAAACGGACATTTGTAAACCGATGTTTACTGCAGCATTATTCATGATTGCCAAGAGACGGAAACAGGCCGAATGTCCAAAAACGGACGAGTGCATAAACAAACTGTGGTATATACACGTGATGGAATATTATGCAACTGTAAGACAGAACAAAGACATGGATCATATAATAACATGGATGAACCTTGAGGACATTATGTTGAGTGAAGTTAACCAGAAACAAAAGGACAGAGATACTGTATGGTCTCACTAATATGAACAAACATTAATAAACAAACTTTGAGAGTTAAAAGCTGACAACACAGGCTACCAGGAGATAGAAACAGGGTAGAGATTGGGCATTTGGTGCTGAAGAACTACAGAATGTTTAGCAGGATTGTACAGATCCAGAAATAGATAGCATAATACTGTGTGATGGTAGGACAGTATTGTAAGAACACCGAACAAAGATGTCTGTGAGTAAAGCTGAAACAGGTGGGACAGGAGAATGGATGACACCAGAGGTAAAGATAGATGATTAAGTCTGGGTCTGTATAACTTGGCAAAAACTGGAGTGGCCAATGACTGTTACTAAATGCACAAATATAAAAATGTTTTTGCATGTGGGAAAGCAAATGAATGTCAACCATGCAGAGTGTTGAAAAAGGGATGGTACTTGGGAAAAAACATAATCAAAGCAAACTGGAGTCTATGGTCAACAGTAACACTGTAATATGCTTCATTTAAATGAAACAAAGGCAATATACCAATGTTAAGAGTGTATGAGAGAATATAGGGGAGGGATGGGGATTCTTAGTAGTAGTGTCATTTTCTGTCCTTACTATTGTATTGTATGACATGGTATTTTTCTTTTTATCATCTTTTTTATTATTCGCTAAAACAAAAAATTGTTTTTTGTAGTAATCAATATGTTCAAGTGCTGATTATGGTGATACATAACAACTTTATGATGACACCATGAATGAATGACTGTACACTGTGGATAAATGTACGGTATATAAATACAACTATAAAATTGTAGGAAAAATACATATAGGAGTAAAAGTGTTGGAGAAAACACGGAGAGAGGGATGTACCTATATACTGTTGATGAACAGGCAGAATGATGTAGCCTTTCTGGAGGTCAGTGTGGTGGTTCCACAAAAAGCTAAATATGTGGGGGCCATAAGGTCCTACAACCTCATTATGGGGTATGTACCTGGAAGATCTGAGAGCAGAGACATGAAAGGACATTTGCACACTGGCATTCATGGAGGCAGTATTCATGATTTGCAATGGGTGGAGGGGGCCTAAGGGTACACAGACTGAGGAACAGAATGGTGAACTGTGGTGTAAGCATTCAATGGAACATTGAGCAACGGTGAGAAGGAGTGAAGCTATGAGACACACAATGAGGTGAATGGATCCTGTACACAGCATTTGAGTGAACTACGCCAAAAACAAAGGCAAATACTATAATGCCTCACCAAAATGAACTAACCACAATATGTAAACTCAGAATTGAATCTTAGAACACAATCTAAGAGGGGAACCATTATTATAATGGTCCCTAGATTGTAAGCTCTTACAGCAGTCAAATCTATTCCTGAATTGTAACAGCTATCTTCAAACTTTGAGAGGTTGATCCCTTAGTGCATAACCTGATTGGTCTCTGGAACATTGGGTATCTCTGTGATACCTGAAACACACAGCTAGAGCTCGGCAGATGTGAATGTCAGTATTAGCGCATACAGCAACTGTTAAAAAAAAAAAAAAAAGCTGAAAAACAGCCCAGACTTCAATTAGTGATATGAATGAAGCAGATCTGGTTAAGACTAGGGCAAACCGGGCCAAAGGGTAAAGGTTGAAACTGACTGTGTTTTAAAACTTCAACTTCCATGTGAGACCAAAGGAAGAGATGTCTATTTGGTGCAGGATCTTTATTTTCTAAACAGTATAACTCTACGGTCAGTTTGTTCAAACACCACAATTATGTGGAACATTGAATAGGAAGTGAGCCACGGTAGGTTAGGGTAGGTTAGAATGAAATAGTGACACATCCCAAAGTAATTTGGGCAGAGAATAAAAATGTGTTTACAGGGCCCCCCAAGGAGTCGGGGGAGGATGCAGAGGTGTCAGACTTCCTCACCTGGACTGACGTTGATGTTGTCACAAACACTGGGACTGGTGATTTGATGCACTGAGCCCTCTATCATGGGACTTGCCCTTATGAAGCTCTTTACTGCAAAGGAGAGGCTAAACGTGCATATAATTGTGCCTAAGGGTCTTCCTGAGTACCGCTTCGTTGCTCAGATGTGGCCCTCTCTCTCTCTAACTAAGCCACCTCGGCAGATGAACTCACTGCCCCCCCCCCCAACATGGGACCCAACTCCCAGGGGTGTTAAATCTCCCTGGCAATGCAGGATATGACTCCCAGGGATGAATCTGGACCCGGCATCGTGGGACTGAGAGTATCTTCTTGACCAAAAGGGGGATGCAAAATGAGATGAAATAGTTTCAGTGGCTGAGAGATTTCAAATGGAGTCGAGAGGTCACTCTGGTGGACATTCTTATGCGCTATATGGATAACACCTCTTAGGCTTTAATGTATTGGAAAAGCTAGAAGTAAATACCTGAAACAATCAAACTCCAACCCAACAGTCTGCACTCCTGAAGACGACTGTACAACGATGTAGATTACAAGGGGTGACGGTGTGATTGTGAAAATCTTGTGGATCACACTCCGTTTATCCAGTGTATGGATGGATAAGTAGAAAAATGGAGACAAAAAGTAAATGAAAAATAGGATGGGATGGGGGGGATGATTTGGGTGTTCTTTTTTACTTCTAATTTTTTATTCATATTCTTTCTGATGTAAGAAAAATGTTCAGAAGTAGATTGTGGTGACGAATGGACAACTATATGATGATACTGTGAACAGCTCATTGTACACCATGGATGACTAAATACATTTCAATAAAACTGAATTTAATTAAAAATAATAATAATTGTAAACCAAGAAAACAAGCAGATGCCTCGTCAACAAGCCATGAAACCCACATGGGTCAGGACCGAGGCTCCAGCACGAGCCCAACTGCAGCCTGCAGGGAAGGGAGGTTCCTAACGCTGCTCAAGCCTCCAGCCAACGTGATGTGCAGAAAACAGAAATAAGACAGGTGACACTTCCTTCCTCTCCAGTGCTGCTTCAATCTCCCTTTCCTGCCCTCGTGTAAACCTCCGCCCTGCAGCCAGAGCCACCAGCCACACTGCACCCTGTCCCCGGGGGTGCTGTCGGCTGCCAGCTCCTTCTCTCAAGCCCTAGCTCCTGCCTCCTCTCCACCCCAATTCCTGCCTGTTCCGGCCCTTCCTCAGAGTGGCTCAATCAACAAGACCCACAGACGGAAAACATGCAATGGCCGATCGTGGTTTCCAGTGTGTGAATGTTAGAGGATAACTGTCTGATACGGTGATTCCCAAGGCACGGTCCAGCCGCCTTTCCACAGACCCTCTCCTAACACAGAGGCTCTGCCTCACTTCCCGCAGGCTGGCACAGGCACCGATGGCACAGCACAAATCAAGGCAGAAGAGCCAGTCGCTGCTGCCTCCTCGTTGCCACCCACGGAATTAAAAAGATGCCAGTGTCACTTAGGAGTTATCGTCCTCGACATCATTTTTATTGACCTCTACCCTGAGCAGAGGTCTTTTCAATTATCTGTGGCGTAGGCAGATGGCTTTGGGGAAGAGCACGTGTGAGAGCAAGCTGAGATCAACTAGCTGCCCTGTTCGCGGGACACGACTTTTACCTGAAAGAACAGCTGGCGGTCAAGCTACACCCATCTGACTCGGCACTGGGCAGACATGTTCTCAGAAGTGAGTCAAGTGGGCCTGCTCCTTCAGGGAAAACTGTACTTGTTTCAACAACATAGCTGCTTCCAAAGTCATAATTTTGGAAAACCTACATGTGATACCACAAGCTGGACACGTTCCCGATACTGAACACTCTGCTGAGATGGGCAGTGAGATAGAAGACACAGCTTTTGACATCCCACACGGTGAACCTGCCAGAGTCTGGAAGGCTTACGTCACCAGCAAGCCAACATCTGCAAACAACCAGCTCATGCACACGTAAAGGCCCCCTCAGCTCGAGACAGACGGACGGATTTCCACATAACCAAGTTCAAAAAGCCCACTCCGCAGCCCCCTTTATGGAACCCCCACCTGTCAGCTCTGTGTATCAACAATGACCAGAGAAGGCTATTAAACATTCCTTCCTTTCTCTTCCACAAATCTCTGTGAAGCCATGTTCACAGTCGAACCAAAGACAACACCAGAGCATCACAGACCAAGATCTGCTTAATAAACGGGAGACGAGTCCCACCTCGGCAGTCAGATACTCATGAAAATGAAAAACGCAACTCTTCTCTCCAACCACCTTTCATTTTGGAAAAGAGTTCTTTTTCCTGTTTTTTTTAATAAAACTGAGTTACTTCTATTGACACACAGTGGGCTTCCTGCTGTTACTTTAAACGAGCTAGGAAGTAAACCCGTGTTTTAACTTCTAACATGGTGAACACCGACAGACGCAGCCCACCCAGGCAGGGGGTCGTGGAGCTCCCCAAGACTGAAGAGCCGAGGAGTCTGAGTATGAGCATCCGAGAGCAGCCGCCGGGGCCCCAGGAGGCAGGGCCAAGGCACTGTGCTCACAGTGGGGTTCCCAGAGCCTGGGGACTCAGGAAGCCAAGTGAAGACGCTCAGCAGGTACCTGGGACATGAAGTCCTTCTCCAGCTCCTCCTCCGGCTTCTCCGGGCCCCTCGTGGCCCCCTCACACTCCTCCCGGATGCCGTAGTTCTGGGACAGGATCTCAGCGAGGTTGAGCCTATGGTCAGCAGAGCCCACGGACACCACTGTGGGGACGACAGCAGCCTGTGAGCGTCTCGCCCCACCTGGGCCGAGCACTGAGAGCAGCATGCGCCTGTGTGAGTGTACACCTGTGCATCTATGTGCATGTGTACCTGTGCACTGCACCTGTGCGTGTGCACCTGTGTGGGCACCCGGGTCTATGCGCATGTGTGCCTGTGTGCATGTACACTTGTGCATCTATGTGCATGTATACCTGTGCACTGCAGCTTTGCATTGTGCCTGTGCACGTGTGCACCTGTGTGTCTATGCACGTGTGTGCATGTGTGCACCTGTGCATCTATGTGCATGTACCCATGCACTGCACCTTTCCGTGTGTGCACCTGTGCGTCTATGCATGTGTGTGCACCTGTGCGTCTATGTGCACTGCACCTGTGCGTGTGTGCACCTGTGTGGGCACCCAGGTCTATGCGCATGTGTGCCTGTGTGCATGTACACTTGTGCATCTATGTGCGTGTATACCTGTGCACTGCAGCTTTGCGTTGTGACTGTGCGCGTGTGCACCTGTGTGTCCATGCGCGTACATGCATGTGTGCACCTGTGTGTCTATGTGCATGTACCCGTGCACTGCACCTTTCCGTGCGTGCACCTGTGCGTCTATGTGCATGTACCCGTTCACTGCACCTTTCCGTGTGTGCACCTGTGCGTCTATGCACGTGTGTGCATGTACCTGTGTGCACCTGTGTGCATGTGTACCTGTTCGTCTGTGCACGTGTGCATGTTCTAGCGTGCACATGTGTGCGTGGGCGCCTGTGGCTGCGCCTGTGTGCATGTGTGCACCTGTGCGTCTATGCACTTGTGTGCATGTGCTTGTGTGCACCTGTGTGTGTGTGTACCTGTGCGTCTACGCACACTTGTGCGTGTGCCTGTGGCTGCACCTGTGTGCATGTGTGCACCGGTGCACGCGCGTACTGGGAGGCAGCAGATCAGTCTAACGGGAATTCTGGAAGAGGGACTTGTGCCTGACAGGGACGCGGACAGAACCCGCATGCCTAACTGTAAGACCAGTTCTGGGGCTTGGAATACGATTTCCTGCCGGACGGCGTGGTCTTCCTGAGCAGGCAGCTGCAAGAGTGCACGGAGAGCAAACAGATGAGATGAGCCCGTTTGCTGAGGGGAAGCCGGGTCCAGGCCACTCCTGCCTCTGAATCGTAGGGTCACACCCTCCCCACTCTGTGGGCAGCTGTGTGGGGACAGGGGACAGGGATGGCCCACAGCAGGCCTCGGCCCACGCCCATTCCCTTCCCTGGCCAGAGCAGCCAAAGCTCAAAGAGACCATGATACGTGCAGGGCCTTGTGTATGCAGGTGCTGACAGATTTCGGGTTTTCCCAAAAGTGAAAGGGCATGTTCGCTGACTTTTCTCTCCATGACAGGTCTTTAAAGTCAAGTTTAAAATCAAAAGCAACAGGAAAAGGAAAAAGCTGGAGCCAACATATCTGAGCCGAGTGCCAGTAAAGCCCAATGTGGGAGCCAGAGTTGGGGGGCCTCACATCCTCCCAAGCAAGTCCCCACCGTGGAACTGTGGGAGGTGGCTCTGCCTGGCACAGCCCATGTGAGCAGGGACATACCCCAGAGCCGACTGGACTCCGGAGCCGACTGGACCCCAGAGCCGACTGCACCCCAGCCCTCCCTCCAGTGGGGACAGACCCTGGAACCAAATGGACCCTGGCCCTCCCTCCAGTGGGGATGGACCCCGGAGCCAGACACGCCCCGGCCCTCAGTATCCTCTTGCTCCTTGGAGGAGCCGCATGTCGGGATGCAGGAATGACACCACTTTCTTGGGGCTGGAGTAGCAGAAAGCCTGAAAGGAGGGGCCCCCCCGCCCAGGATCACTCTTCCACATGGCTCCAAAGCAGGAGACGGCAGGGAGGGAGAGTTGCTGGTGCCCAGATAGGAGGGGTCGGGGAGGGCGCCGGCTGCCCTGGGACTCCAGGCTCACCCACCGAGCGGGCGGAGGGCGCTGAGGGGTGGTACCTGTTGTCGTCTGCAAGCTGGACCCCCCGGGACACAGGCCATGAGCAAGGCAGGTGGCCACGCGAGGACTCTGCCTCCCCAGCGAGGGGGCCTGCGGAGGGAGAGAGCAGGTGAGGTCAGGCTGCCCCATGCCCGCGGCCACCCTGGGCCTCACAGAGTGGCAGGAGGACTCCGTGAGGGGGACAGCGGGCGCCACTCCGCGGGCTGGAGAGGCCCTGGGCAGCGACCCCGCCAGTGGCCCCTGTAAGAGTCTAAGCAGCCCAAGGGAGGCACAGGTGGTGAGTGCAGGTGACGGGAGCAGCCCCCCAATGGCAGTGCAGCCCTGCCCCCAGCCGCAGAACCCACACACGGCCGCAGAACCAGCACTGACAGTCTGACAGCTCCTCACGAGGAGAACAAAGCCACCGCAGTCCTACAATCCACTCCTGGGGACAGACGTCCACACCGAAACCTCTGCGTGCGAGTTCACAGCAGCACGATTCATAAACACCGAAAACTGGAAGCCAACCAATGCCCGTCCACTGAGGAATGGACAACGGGCTCCATCCTCATGACAGAAAGTCACCCAGCCGCAGAAAAGAGGGAAGTTCCCGACTTAAAGATACAGAGGAGCCCAGGCTCCAGGGCGTAGGTGTGCCCAAGGCCGCGCACAAGAAGGGGCCCTGGAGCCAGAGGGGCCACCCCGGAACACGCGTGTCCTGTGCCTGAGGACATGCACTGTCTGCTCTGCCCACCCAGGACCCGAGAGCATGTACATACACTTTCCCCAAATTCTCTCAAACCGCAGAACAGGGGAAGCAGGGGCACCCAGCTGTGAGGACCAGGCAGAGCCGAGAGCTGACGGCTTCAGGGGGGTAACAGCTCCCTTAGGAGACAGGCAGGGGCTCTCTCAGGATGATGGTGGCTCCCTCGGAGGGCAGGGATAGGGGCTTGCTTGGGAGACGGGGGATCTCTTGGGGGGACAGGAAATCTCTCCAGGGACACGGACAGAGGCTCTCTTAGGAGACAGGGGCTCTCTTGGGGGACAGGGGCTCCCTCAGGGGTGTCTGGTCAGTTGAGCGAGCTGGCTAGTGGTGCCAGACACACACACACCCCCACACACAGACACGGCCACCAAAGCCCTGCTGGCCACTACCTCCCGGAGCCTCAGTTTCCCTAATGCCCCTAGGAAAGGAGAACTAACTTTCTAGAACCCTCTACAACCAGCTCAAGGCCAGAACCGGAAGGCAGGGGTTCTAGAGAACCCTCTCTGGGAGAGATTGGCCAAGGTGAGGTGGCCTTCCCACAAAGCTGCGGGGCCAGGTCCGGCCAGCATGAGCCCCCTGTGGCCCCACCCATTAGCCGAGGCCTGTCCAGCGTCAGCCATAACTTCCACTCCCCGGCCGGCCTGGGCCTGCAGAGCTGGTGCTCGGTGCACAAACTTGCTGGGCATCGCAGTTGGAGCCGAGGGCTCCTCAAGGCCCGACTTTACCTCCTGGTCCTCCAAAGCCACCACCTCCACCCGACTCACCATCTCCACAACGAGACCCACAGAAGCGTGGATATCTAAAGTTTTTCTGGTCCTGGCTTGACCTCGTAGGAAGCTATTTATTGTCTATCTTGATCCCAGACGGGCCAAGGTACTATTTACTTTCCTCAGTTTCCCAAAGCCACAAATTTCTCAAATCGAAAAGATTTTAAATTCCAAAACATTTCTGGCCGAGGGCTTCCAGGTATGGGGCCTGCTCTACGGGTAGAAAAGTGGAGGCTCAGGCTGCTGCAGACCGGCAGAGCGGGGCTCGGAGCCGGGCTGGTCTGGGTCTGCTCCTGCCCTGCACGGTGCCCCCCGCCCCAGGTTCGCGCCCGTCGGTTCTAAGTCCAGGGTCCAAATCCCGCGTGCGATCCGAAGCTGGGGCACCACTCCGGGAGGCCCGAGCACAGGGGCTCGCGAGCTGTCAGAGGCTGAGGGTCCCGCCCTGCTCTCCGCAAAGTTTGCAAACGCCTGGGGATGGGGGGGGGCGGAGGATGCGGGAAGACCGGCTCGGCCCGCGGCCCCGCCCCCCGGCCCCGCCCCCGCCCCTCCCCTCCCCTCCCGTCGCTCCCTCTCCCCGCGCCGCGCCGCCGCGCATGCGCACTACGTCCGCGATGTGGCAGCCTTGGGGGGGCGCGCGGCCCAGGGCCGGGGGCGGCCGCCGACGTTGCCTCGCACCCGCAGGTCCCGCCCCGCGCGACAGCCCGGGCCCAGCCGCACAGCCCGCGGCGAGGGTCTGCGCGCCTGAGGTTTCGACGCGGCCAAGCCGGGCCGGCGGGCCACGGACACTTGGGGCGGGGGCTGGTTTCCCCAGCCGGCTCACTCACCTCCGCCATGGCCGTGTGTGCGCGGAGGCGGTGGCCGCGCCGGAGCCCCGGATGCGGGGCCGCGCGCTCATTGGCTGCGGCGCCCGGGGGCGGGGCCAGCGCGGGGCGGGGCGCGAGGCCGGCGCGTAGTAGGTGCGTGGGGCGCAGGCGCGCAGGTGCGCAGGTGCGCGGAGCCCTCGCGGCGCCCGCGTGTGCCCGGGTCTCGGCCCGACGCCGGTCCCGGCCTTGGCCTTCGGAGGCGCGGGTGGTCGATGATAAAAGTTCCGATTCCAGATGACCGTCCCTGCGTACGGAGCAGGTGGCTCCGCTTCGTCCTTGCAGCCCACAGCTGGGGCTGTCCGTACTCCCACGTGACAGACGAGAACACCCGGGTCCAGGGCTTAGGTGGCAGGGCCAGCGCTGAAATCGGGAACTTTCTGCGCTTTTGCACAGCGGCGATCGGGCTGCTGTGGAGGCCTTGAAAAACGCACCGTCACGGGTACCCCGAAACGGGCCAGCGAAGTACTGCGCGGTGGGCGGGAGGAGGACCCACACCCGAGACCGCTTGGCTCCGAAACTGGGACTTGTTTTTTAACTCTTTGATTGAATATTGACGGCGGCTTGCAGATGTCTGGTCCTAGCCAGGCACTGGGACGGACAGGAGAGTGCGAGCAGCTGCCCTCGGGGAGCTTAGAGCAGGGTTGGGGGGCGGGGATTCGGCCGATGTTAGTTTCAGAGCCATGAGTGATGTGATGCGTGAGGGCAGAAGGTGAGATGAGGGAAGAGGAGAGGACTTGTGAGGAGGCAGTGCCCCTAGGGAGGGTGCAGCTGAGAGAGGAGAAGTGGAGGGAGCCGGGAAGGTGGAGGGAGGCACCTGCAGGTGGACAGGGAGGACGGAGCGCGGGCAGGCCCTGGTCCCTGGCTTGAACAGAGTGGATGGTGGTTCCCGCTGAGACCAGATAAAGGGGAATTAGGCACTGAAACTCGAGTCCCAGTCAGAAGTGGGCACGCTATAGTGGATAAGGCCACAAAATCCACCAGCCAAATATTTTCTGCAGGACATCACAGAGGACACAGCACTTACCAAAAGGATAGAGAGAGCAGAACCGGCCTCATCGAGAAGCTGTGTGGAAGATGCTGTCAGAGAACAGGACCCCTGCTGGCACTGAGGCTGGTGGGAGCTCAGGACCCACTGAGAGCTGTGGCGATGGTCAACGGACTGTGCTGGAGCCAAGGGCAAGAAAGGGGCAGCCGACGAGGGGTTGCTTAATTTCTATGACCAGAAGAAAGCAAGGGTGCATCAGGAGGCCACAGGAAGCCGGACCAAGGGAAAGTCACAAAACCTCGCCCGGTTGGCAGCGAGGCAGGTCTCAACCCAGAACCCGCCGAGCACAGAGGCCAGGCGCTGAGGGCGGCCTGTCCAGCGTTGCGGCAGGTGGTGATTCTCCTGATCCTTCCCCAGAGGACCAAACCCCGGCAAAGAGCACTGATGGGCTCTTGGCTACGAGGTGTGAGTTGACGTTGAGACCTGGGTGCCAAAGGGCGTGATGGCTCCTTGGTGAGAAAGGAGGGCGCAAGGACGGGTTATAAATGGGCCCGGCTCACAGCGGGGCCCTCTCCCTGGCCCTGGCACTCCATTTGGCAGAGCCCTCACATTTGGGTCCTTGGCCTGGGAGTGAGAACGGTCACAGTGGGGAGGACCAGGTGGAAGCCCCTGAAACGGCCCCTCCCGGGCCAGCAGAGGACATCGCTGCATCCCGCTCGGGGTGGCCAGTGTCACCCTGGAAGCCCTGGAGGATGACAGAGGGCTCCCACACACCCAGCCCAGCAGCAGCCCAGTTGCAGCCACAGCGGACATCAGGCAGCCTCTGTCTTCAGCCACCAGGCGCTGGCACGATGGGTGTGTGGATCACCAAGACTGGTAGTGGGGACAGAGAGCACCATGAGCGTCTGAGTCACCCCTGCCCCTGGGAAGACGGCCCGGACCCTGGGTGACCACCCAGCCCCTGGGGTAGCACACTGATTGCAGGGAGCCACTCCCACACCAGAAGCGGCAGGGATTCATAATTTTTTTTAATCTTTTCCTTTTGAAACAATTTTAGACTTACAAAAAAAGTGGTGAAAGTAGTACAAAGACCTCAAACATTATGCTGAATTGTGCTGGACACAAGAAAAGGCAAATCTGGAGAGATAGAAAGGAGCTTGTAGCCTGCGGCTTCAGGTGGGAATGAGGTGAGCTCTAAACAAGCTTGAGAGATCTTATGGGGGTGATGAAAATGTTCTAGAACAAGAGTATGGTGAATTTGCACGGTGTCTAAATTTACTAAAAACCGTTCAGTTGTACACTTCCAAGTGGGTGAAATTTATGGTATGTAAATTATATCTCAATAAAGTTGTTTAAAAACAATTTTTTAATTAAAAAAAAAGTCTCACTCACTTCCCAGCGATCAGCCAATGGAAGGTGGAGAAGCTGAGGCACTCCAAGCCTGACGCCTGATGGGAAAGCATCGTTCCCACCCAGGAGATGGAAGAGCCGCTGAGCTCTTCTGTTATGCGAACCAGCGAGCCCCCCACCCCTTGTTTTGGCTTCCATCATCTGAGTTGGGGGTTCAGGCCCTTGTGATCAGGAAGCCTCACTAGCTCAAGGATCAATTGAATCAACCAACCACTAACCAACACATGCCCCGTGCCGCCCAGGGCTGCAGTGGGGCTGGGGGCTGCATCTAACAGGTGGGAACACGAGTCAGCCTAGGGCACCCAGAAAGGCTCCCAGGCCGAGAGCCGCAACCAGAGCCACCAACAGGTGGTAGATGGGGGGGGGGGCGTTGAACGAGAGCAGGGTCTTGCACGCTTAGCTGCAGCCGAGAAGCTTGGCCACCTCTCCCCGACATCTTAGGAGCAGAGGGTTGCGTGTGCTTCCAAGTGTGGTGCTTATTCTGGCCACATCCATACATGAGGAAACATCCAACAGCTCAAAATAAAGATCATCCTATTGAATGAAAAAGGGACTGAGTTCTTCAGAAGCATGAGTGCCACACCACCGGACAGTGGTCAGCGAGAAGGTGCCGCGGAGGACAGTGTTGGGTGATTTGACAAAACGGAAGGTCAGATTGGAGATCAGATGGAAGGATGGAAATTAATAACTGTCCTGTGGTTCTGTGAGAGGATATCCTAATTCTTAGGAAATTCACACCAAAGTGCATAGGAGAAAAGTGCCATGATGTGTGAACTGACCCTCAAAGGGTTCAGAGGTATATAAACACACCCGTGTGTACATAGATGCACACATGCACACACATTTGCATACAATACACATACATACGCCTACATACGTACACACATGAGAGAGAAAGGGAGCGAATGATAAAGCAAATGGGGCAAGATGAACCTTTTTTTACTATACTTATTCTTGGAACTACTCTGTAAGCTTGAAATTGTTTGAAAATATAAAGTAAAAGAAATAAAATCAGGAAATTAAAAGCAGTGAGCATTGAGCTAAGACCTGACGGAGGCTGGAGAGGAGCCCGGGCCGTGGAACGGTGAAGTCAATGGCGCGGGGGTCCGGGCGGGCACAGGTGGTCTCCAGGGCTCCCCCTCGGGGGTGAGGGTCCGGGTCGCCCCGGGAAGCCCGTCAGGCTGGCAGATGTGAGCTGCTGGGGTGGGGCTGCAGCCCTGGGGCGCAGCCCGCTCGCCTCTCCCCGAGCTTCCAGTTCAAGCTCTCACTGCCGGACTGAAAGTAAAGGGAGCGGTCGCTGAGCTCCAGGTTGTCACGTTTCTAAGTCTAGGTGCATTTATGTGTCTTTTTGCTGTTCAGGACATTAGTTATTATTGCCAACGAAAAGTTTCCTCTTTTGCTTCCACGTTGGCTGCTGCAGTGCTTTGTTTCACACTTGATCTGTAAGAGACTTATATTGTGTATGTGCCATTTTATCATTGCTAAGTGAAGTATGTCCCATTTTCTGCTATAATTATTTCTCAGATTATGTCAGCAGTTACTGCCAAACTCTTGTCATCTTAAACACAAATGTTATCACTTACTTTTTCTTAAAAACAATTAAAAGTGTAGGTATTTTGCAGTACTGGGCTTATAGTTCATTGTAATAGATGTGAACAGCAATAAATAGGTTTTCAAAGCTAGTACTTAGATTGTGTACAAATGTAATTCTGTTCATTGTATACACGACCTGCCACCAGGTAGCAGGCTGATCACCCCAAGGAATGGTGCCATATCGGGGACTGAGTGTGGGTCTCTGCTGCTGGCAGATTGGACACTCAGCAGTGGCTGTGGCCAGATCGGCCTTGGTGAGTGGAAGTCCATGTTGCTGAGCCCGTGCATAACTTCCATCCCTACCACCATGACCACTTTGTTCATGAGCCCATTGGGCAATGACAGGAGTGGCTGGGGAGAGAGGCTGACTGGTATCCACCAAACGGGTCATTTTATCCACTTGTTTATTCAGATCTTCTGCTGAAGTCACCCTCTGGTGAGCATTCACGTGGGACACAAATATCGACCTGGTGGCAGATCGACTACATCGGACCACTTCCATCATGGAAGGGGCAGCGATTTGTTCTCACTGGGATAGACACATACTCCGGATATGGGTTTGCCTTCCCTGCATGACATGCTTCTGCCAAAACTACCGTCTATCTACTTACAGAATGCCTCATCCACCGTCATGGTATTCCACACAGCATTGCTTGTGACCAAAGAGCCCACTTCACAGCAAATGAAGTGAGGGGATGGGCACAAGCTCATGGGCACATGCTCTGGTCTTACCATGTTCCCCATCATCCGGAGGCAGCTGGGTTGATAGAACGGAGGAATGGCCTATTGAAGACTCAATTACGGGTCCAACTAGGTGGCAATACCTTGCAGAGTCAGGGCAGTGTTCTCCAGGAGGCTGTGTATGCTCTGAATCAGCATCCACTCCATGGTGCTGTTTCTCCCACAGCCAGGATTCGTGGGTCCAGGAATCAAGGGGTGGAAACAGGAGTGGCACCACTCACTATCACTCCTAGTGATCCACTAGGTAAATTCTTGCTTCCTGTCCCTGAAAGCTTAAGCTCTGCTGGTCTACAAGTCTTTGTTCCAAAAGGAGGATTGCTTACACCAGGAAACGCAACAATAATCCCATTGAACTGGAAGTTAAGACTGCCACCTGCCCACTCTGGGCTTCTTGTGCCTCTGAATCAACAGGCGAGGAAGGGGATTACTGTACTGGCTGGGGTGATTGATCCTGACTATCAAGGGGAAATAGCACTGCACCTACACAATGGAAGTAAAGAAGAGTTTTCCTGGAATACAGGAGATCCCCTAGGGCATTTCTTAGTACTGCCATGCCCTGTGATTCAAGTCAATGGAAAACTGCAGCAACCCAATCCAGGCAGGACTACCAATGGCCAAGAAACTACAGGAATGAAGGTTTGGGTCACCCCACCAGGCAAAGAACCACGGCCAGCTGAAGTACTTGCTGAGGATAAAGGGAACATGGAATGGGTACTGGAAGAAGATAGTGATAAATATGAACTACGGCCACGTGACCAGTTACAGAAACGAGGATTATGATGACATGAATATTTCCTCCTCGTTTTGTTATGATTATGTTTGTATTTGTCTGTAAAGCAAATATCTTTGCTTTCTTCTCTGTCTTATTCCCTTATCATATGACATAAGCTATATTGTTCATTTTACAGTATTTAAGTTAAAGGAAATCAATTTTAAGAGTTAATATCACCCAAGGACTTGGACCTTATTCTGGAGAGATTTAGTGCGTTTCCAGTTGTATGCAGGACAGTGGAATATTGTTAGGCGAAATATATGTCTGTTATTGTTCTCTACTTAGAGATAAAGTATGGTTTAAGGTGATGTGTATAACTGCCAAGTTGACAAGGGTGGACTGTGATGGTTAGGTTCATGTGTCAACTTGGCCAGGTGATGGTGCCCAAGTGACCAGTCAAGCAAGCACTGGCCTAACAATTGCTGTGAGGACGTTTGTGGCTGGTTAATAAACCAGGAGGTTAATAAACCAGAAGGCTGGTTTATTAAATCATCAGTCATTTGGCTGCAGCTGTGACTGATTAGATCAGTGAAGGGTATGTCTTCCACAAAGAAAGAATGCAATCAGCCGGATTTAATCCAATCAGCTGAAGACTTTCAAGCAAGACAGACAGAGGACCTTCTTCTTTGGCTAACCAGGGAAGCATTGCCTGAGGAGTTCATCGAACATCTTCACTGGAGTTGCCAGTTTGCTGCCTGCCGTACAGAATTTGGACTCGTGCATACCCACAGTTGCGTGAGGCACTTTTATAAATCGTGTATTAATAGATATCTCTTGTTGATTCTGTTTCCCTAGAGAACCCTAACTAATACATGTGGAAATTAAACAATGCACTCTAAAATGACCAAAGGGTCCAGGAAGAAATCACAAAGGCATTTAAAAATTCTTTGAGATAAATGGAAACAAAAATACAACACACCAAAATGTATGGGTTACAGCAAAGGCAGTGCATAGGGGGAAAGATACAGCCATAAACACCTACAATAAAAAAGATCTCAAATCAATAGCCTACCTTTACACCTTAAGGAACTAGAAAAAAAAGAGCAAACCAAACCTAAAGGTAGCTGCGGTCGCAGTTGACTCGTCTGGGAGGGGGTGGCGGCCGGTTGCTAAATCCTAGGCTCTCAGGATTGCTCGGAGGGTACCGGCGGCGGGGGCTCTTTCCCGGAGGCGAGGGCGAGGCGGGGGACTGGGCCCGGTCCCCGGCGGTGGCGTGCAAGGTGTGGAGGGCGGCGAGAAGGAACAGGCGGGACATGTTTCTTTGAGGTGAGGAAGCCAAGAGAGTTTATTAGGGGAGAGTACAAGCTTATATCGGGCGGTTTAGAGGGCGGGGTAGCTGTAGGGGTTGAAGGCTTGGATTGGTTCTGAGAGGGCGCGGAGGTTGTTTGAAAAGGGGCGGGGGTTGCTCCGGTAATGAAGAGGGTGGAGGGTGCGGGTAAGGCACGGGGGGGGGGGGGGGGGGGGGGGGGGGGTTCTCCGGCAAGCCCTCCCCAACGGTTGTACTTTGGGGTGAGGAAATGGGGCCTGCATTCGGCTCCACTTTCTCAGGCCCGGGGGGCCGTGGAGGGCGCTACCACCCGTGCCCCACTACCTTTCCTAGGGGCTGATCAGTTCCCCTGGCCCAGGCCCGCCAAGTCGGAACTCGATAACAGTGTCCCGCAGGTAGCAGAAGGAAGGAAATAATAAAGATTAGAGGAGAGAGTAACAGTAGAATAGAAAAACAACCAGGAATCTGAGAACAAAATTTGTTTTTTTTAAAGATCAACAAAACTGACAACTTTTTTAGACTAGCCAAGAAAAGAGAGAAAATATGCAACTATTAAAATTAGAAATGAAAGTGGAAAGATTACTACCAACTTCACAGAAATAAAAAAGATTGTAAGAGAATTCTATGAACAGCTCTACACCAACAAATTAGATTACCCAGATGGAATGGGAAAAAATCCCTAGAAACATGCAAACTCCCAAAACTGACTTGAGAGGAAATGGACAATCTGAACAGACCTAAACAAGTAAAGAGACTGAATGAATCAGTCATCAAAAATTTCCCAATGAAGAAGAGTCCAGAACCAGATAGGTTCGCTGGTGAATTTTTACCAAATATTTAAAGGGAATTAACATGAGCCCTTCTCGAACTCATCCAGAAAACAGAAGAAGAGGGAGCACTTCCAACTCACTCTGTGCTGTGACACCAAAGCCACACAAAGGCAGCTCCAGAAAACTAAAGACCAATATCCCTTATGAATGTAGATGCAAAAATCCTCAGAAAAAAAAAAACAGTACTGGTAAACTGAGTCCACCAGCATTTTAAAAGGATTCTGCACGAGACCCTGTGGGTTTGGGTGATGGACGGTGCTGACAGCAGCGCAACATTGCAAAGGCCGTGAGCAGCCCTGAGACATGGCTGGATGTGATTAAAAGGGGAAATGCCGGATGGTATATACAAAAACATGCTCTGGTTTGCTAAAGCTGCTGGAGTGTTGACAACGGGGATTTATAAATTTACAGTCCTCAGGCCATGAAGATGTCCCAGTTAAGGCGTCCACAGGAGGACACCTTCTCTGAATACAGGCTGTCACCAGGGAAGGCGCAGTGCAGTGTCCTCTGACCCTTCGGTCTGGTTGCTTTCAGCTCCTGGTTCCAGTGGCTTCCTCTCAGCTCCTCCGGAGTTTTCTGTCGGAGCTCTCAGCCTTCTTCTGTCTTATCCTTGCATAAAGGGCTCTGGTAAAGGATTAAGACCCATCCTGAATGAGTGGGTCACATCTCCGTGGAAAAAACCTAATCTAAAGGCCCACCCACACCAGGTATTTATCTCAGGAACGCAAGGGTAATATATTAATACATTAATACAAGGAGAAGAAAACTGATGTAGAGAAAAGCATTTGACAAAATTCAACCCATTTTCATGATAAAAACAGTAACTCTCAGTTCTAGCCAAGGAGAACCCTGAAGCCTGTCACAGATCTGACCTCCTCGGCTGCACTTATTTTCTCACCTAAGGAGAATCAGGGCAGCTTCCAGCTTCAGGAACTTTTTATTGTGCCACCTCCCCCTGGGCCCAGGCCATGTACATCTGATGGGTGTGTGGCAGGCGATGACAGGAAATTAAGAATGGTTTTCTGCAGCATGCACATGACTTCCGGACCCTGAGGAGGGGATGTTTTAGAGGGTCTTCTGAGCCTGGGCTCCTCGCCCCTGGGTGTGTGAGAGCTGGAGAGCCGGGAGCTTTCCTTCATTGCACAGGAGAAGAAGGGGCTGCGGGGAGGCGGTGCCCGGCCTGCCCGTTCACCCGGTAACTCCGTGTGCCCCGACTGCAGCCCATTTTTACAGCCCTAAGAGCGGCTGGGTTTGGTTTGCTCTGCCTGGAATTTGGGAGTCGCCTGTGTTAGTCTGGGTTCTCTCTGGACGCGGAACCGACAGGAGATAGCCATAAATACTATGGGGTTTTATAAAAGTGTCCCACGCCACCGTGTGCATTCCACAGGGCAGGCGCCGGCTGGGAACTCCGTGGGGGCTTCTCGACGAGGCCCAGGAGAGCCACCTCTTCCCTTTTAAAGCCTTCAGCTGATGGGGCGAGACGTCTGGTCGCTGAAGGCGAGCCCCTCCATTGACCATAGTAGGAATCCGCCACAGAAGCAACCAACTTCGGAAGATTTAAGGCCACGAAAGACCCTCACGGCAACGGTCGGGCAGGCACTGCTGACCACAGGCCGTCTCCTCGCCGTCGCTGCGTCGGCCCAGGGTGTGCACAAGATGTTGCTTCAGGAAGACACAGACGAAGCCCTCGGTGTTTGCTGGGGAATCAATCCCTTTCTTCCTCTCTCTAAACTATGTTTTTAAGTTAGGTTGAGAAAAATGACAGCAAGCACACCGCATGTGCTTCGTGTTCTAAGGAAATGACGCGGGGCCGTGGCGGATGGCCTCTGACGCGCTGCCGGTCCCCGAGCCGAGGGCAGGGACAGACCCCCGGGTGGGGCCCCGCAGCGGCCCCGAGGCGGATTCCGCGGAAACCAGCAGTCCTGATGGGTCCTTTTTTTTTTTTTTTTTTTTTTTTTTTTAAATCTTCATTTTATTAAGATATATTCACATACCACGCAGTCTTACAAAACAAATCATACTTTCAATTGTTTACAGTATCATTACATAGTTGTACATTCATCACCTAAATCAATCCCTGACACCTTCATTAGCACACACACAAAAATAACAAGAATAATAATTAGAGAGAAAAAGAGCAATTGAAGTAAAAAAGAACACTGAGTATCTTTGTCTGTTTGTTTCCTTCCCCTATTTTTCTACTCATCCATCCATAAACTAGACAAAGTGGAGTGTGGTCCTTATGGCTTTCCCAATCCCATTGTCACCCCTCATAAGCTACATTTTTATACAACTGTCTTCGAGATTCATGGGTTCTGGGTTGTAGTTTGATAGTTTCAGGTATCCACCACCAGCTACCCCAATTCTTTAGAACCTAAAAAGGGTTGTCTAAAGTGTGCGTAAGAGTGCCCACCAGAGTGACCTCTCGGCTCCTTTGGAATCTCTCTGCCACTGAAGCTTATTTCATTTCCTTTCACATCCCCCTTTTGGTCAAGAAGACGTTCTCCGTCCCACGATGCCAGGTCTACATTCCTCCCCGGGAGTCATATTCCACGTTGCCAGGGAGATTCACTCCCCTGGGTGTCAGATCCCACGTAGAGGGGAGGGCAGTGATTTCACCTGCCAAGTTGGCTTAGCTAGAGAGAGAGGGCCACATCTGAGCAACAGAGAGGCATTCGGGAGGAGGCTCTTAGGCACAACCATAGGGAGGCCTAGCCTCTCCTTTGCAGCAACCGTTTTCCCAAGGGTAAAACCTATGGTAGAGGGCTCCACCCATCAAACCACCAGTCCCCTATGTCTGTGGTCATGTTAGCAACCATGGAGGTGGGGTAGGCAAATACCCCTGCATTCTCCACAGGCTCCTCAAGGGGGCACTACATCATTCTTTTTTCCTTGTTTTTCTTTCTTTTTTTTTTTTTTTAACTTTCCCTTCTTTTTTAAATCAACTGTATGAAAAAAAAGTTAAAAAGAAAACAAACATACAATAAAAGAACATTTCAAAGAGACCATAACAAGGGAGTAAGAAAAAGACAACTAACCTATGATAACTGCTTAACTTCCAACATGTTCCTACTTTACCCCAAGAAAGTTACATAATATAGCAACATTTCTGTGAACTTGTTCCTACTATATCCATCAGAAATTAACAGACCATAGTCATTCCTGGGCATCCCCAGAACGTTAAATAGCTTATCTGTTCTTCTTGGATTATTGTTCCCCCTTCCTTAATTGCTCTCTATTGCTAGTTCCCCTACATTCTACATTATAAACCATTTGTTTTACATTTTTCAAAGTTCACATTAGTGGTAGCATATAATATTTCTCTTTTTGTGCCTGGCTTATTTCGCTCGGCATTATGTCTTCAAGGTTCATCCATGTTGTCATATGTTTCACAAGATCGTTCCTTCTTACTGCCGCATAGTATTCCATCGTGTGTATATACCACATATTATTTATCCACTCATCTGTTGAAGGACATTTGGGTTGTTTCCATCTCTTGGCAATTGTGAATAATGCTGCTATGAACATTGGCGTGCAGATATCTGTTCGTGTCACTGCTTTCCGATCTTCCGGGTATATACCGAGAAGTGCAATCGCTGGATCGAATGGTAACTCTCTATCTAGTTTTCTAAGGAACTGCCAGACTGACTTCCAGAGTGGCTGAACCATTATACAGTCCCACCAACAATGAATAAGAGTTCCAATTTCTCCACATCCCCTCCAGCATTTGTAGTTTCCTGTTTGTTTAATAGCAGCCATTCTAACCGGTGTTAGATGGTATCTCATTGTGGTCTTAATTTGCATCTCTCTAATAGCTAGTGAAGCTGAACATTTTTTCATGTGTTTCTTGGCCATTTGTATTTCCTCTTCAGAGAACTGTCTTTTCATATCTTTTGCCCATTTTATAATTGGGCTGTCTGTACTACTGTCATTGAGTTGTAGGATTTCTTTATATATGCAAGATATCAGTCTTTTGTCAGATACATGGTTTCCAAAAATTTTTTCCCATTGAGTTCGCTGCCTCTTTACCTTTTTGAGAAATTCCTTTGAGGTGCAGACTTCTAAGCTTGAGGAGTTCCCATTTATCTATTTTCTCTTTTGTTGCTTGTGCTTTGGGTGTAAAGTCTAGGAAGTGGCCGCCTAATACAAGGTCTTGAAGATGTTTTCCTACATTATCTTCTAGGAGTTTTATGGTACTTTCTTTTATATTGAGATCTTTGGTCCATTTTGAGTTAATTTTTGTGTAGGGGGTGAGGTAGGGGTCCTCTTTCATTCTTTTGGATATGGATATCCAACTCTCCCAGCCCCATTTGTTGAATAGACCATTATGACTCAGTTCAGTGACTTTGGGGGCCTTATCAAAGATCAGTCGGCCATACATCTGAGGGTCTATCTCCGAATTCTCAATTCGATTCCATTGATCTATATGTCTATCTTTGTGCCAGTACCATGCTGTTTTGGCAACTGTGGCTTTATAATAAGCTTCAAAGTCAGGGAGTGTAAGTCCTCCCACTTCGTTTTTCTTTTTTAGAGTGTCTTTAGCAATTAGAGGCATCTTCCCTTTCCAAATAAATTTGATAACTAGCTTTTCCAAGTCTGCAAAGTAGGTTGTTGGAATGTTGATTGGGATTGCATTGAATCTGTAGATGAGTTTGGGTAGAATTGACATCTTAATGACATTTAGTCTTCCTATCCATGAACATGGAATATTTTTCCATCTTTTAAGGTCCCCTTCTATTTCTTTTAGAAGAGTTATGTAGTTTTCTTTGTATAGGTCTTTTACATCTTTGGTTAAGTTGATTCCTAGGTACTTGATTTTTTTAGTTGCTATTGAAAATGGTATCTTTTTCTTGAGTGTCTCTTCAGTATGTTCATTTCTAGCATATAGAAACATTACTGACTTATGTGCATTAATCTTGTATCCCGCTTCTTTGCTAAATTTGTTTATTAGCTCTAGTAGCTGTATCGTCGATTTCTCAGGGTTTTCTAGATATAAGATCATATCATCTGCAAACAATGACAGTTTTACTTCTTCTTTTCCAATTTGGATGCCTTTTATTTCTTTGTCTTGCCGGATTGCCCTGGCTAGCACTTCCAGCACAATGTTGAATAACAGTGGTGACAGCGGGCATCCTTGTCTTGTTCCTGATCTTAGAGGGAAGGCTTTCAGTCTCTCACCATTGAGTACTATGCTGGCTGTGGGTTTTTCATATATGCTCTTTATCATGTTGAGGAATTTTCCTTCAATTCCTACCTTTTGAAGTGTTTTTATCAAAAAGGGATGTTGGATTTTGTCAAATGCTTTTTCAGCATCTATTGAGATGATCAATTGATCTTTCCCTTTTGACTTGTTAATGTGTTGTAATACATTGAATGATTTTCTTATGTTGAACCATCCTTGCATGCCTGGAATGAACCCCACTTGGTCATGGTGTATGGTTTTTTTAATGTGTCTTTGGATTCTATTTGCAAGTATTTTGTTGAGGATTTTTGCATCTATATTCATTAGGGAGATTGGCCGGTAGTTTTCCTTTTTTGTAGCATCTTTGCCTGGTTTTGGTATTAGATTGATGTTAGCTTCATAAAATGAGTTAGGTAGTGTTCCATTTTCTTCAATGTTTTGAAAGAGTTTGAGTAAGATTGGTGTCAGTTCTTTCTGGAAAGTTTGGTAGAATTCCCCTGTGAAGCCATCTGGCCCTGGGCATTTATTTGTGGGAAGATTTTTGATGACTGATTGGATCTCTTTGCTTGTGATGGGTTGGTTGAGGTCTTCTATTTCTTCTCTGGTCAGTCTAGGTTGTTCATATGTTTCCAGGAAATTGTCCATTTCCTCTACATTATCCAGTTTGTTGCCATACAGTTGTTCATAATATCCTCTTATAATTTTTTTAATTTCTGCAGGATCTGCAGTTATGTCACCTTTTTCATTCATTATTTTGTTTATATGGGTCTTCTCTCTTTTTGATTTTGTCAGTCTAGCTAGGGGCTTGTCAATCTTGTTGATCTTCTCAAAGAACCAACTTTTGGTGATATTTATCCTCTCTATTGTTTTTTTGTTCTCTATGTCATTTATTTCTGCTTTAATCCTTGTTATTTCTTTTCTTCTACTTGGTTTAGGATTGGTTTGCTGTTCATTTTCTAGCTTCTTCAGTTGATCCATTAGTTCTTTGATTTTGGCTCTTTCTTCCTTTTTAATATATGCATTTAGTGCTATAAATCTCCCCCTTAGCACTGCCTTTGCTGCATCCCATAGGTTTTGGTATGTTGTGTTCTCATTTTCATTCGTCTCTATATATTTAGCAATTTCTCTTGCTATTTCTTCTTTAACCCACTGATTGTTTAGGAGTGTGTTGTTTAATCTCCAGGTATTTGTGAATTTTCTAAGTCTCTGATGGTTATTGACTTCTAATTGTATTCCATTGTGGTCAGAGAATGTGCTTTGAATAATTTCAATCTTTTTAAATTTATTGAGGCTTGTTTTATGTCCCAGCATATGATCTATTCTGGAGAAAGTTCCATGAGCACTAGAAAAGTATGTGTATCCTGGTGATTTGGGATGTAATGTCCTGTATATGTCTGTTAAATCTAATTCATTTATCAGATTGTTTAGGTTTTCAATTTCCTTATTGGTCTTCTGTGTGGTTGATCTATCTATAGGAGAGAGTGATGTGTTGAAGTCTCCCACAATTATTGTGGAAACATCAATTGCTTCCTTTAGTTTTGCCAGTGTTTCTCTCATGTATTTTGTGGCACCTTGATTGGGTGCATAGACATTTATGATTGTTATTTCTTCTTGCTGAATTGCCCCTTTTATTAGTATGTAGTGGCCTTCTTTGTCTCTCAAAACATCCCTGCATTTGAAGTCTATTTTATCTGAGATTAATATTGCTACACCTGCTTTCTTTTGGCTGTGGCCTGCATGAAATATTTTTTTCCATCCTTTCACTTTCAATTTCTTTGTGTCCCTGTGTCTAAGATGAGTCTCTTGTATGCAACATATTGATGGTTCATTTTTTTTGATCCATTCTGTGAATCTATATCTTTTAATTGGGGAGTTTAATCCATTTACATTCAACGTTATAACCGTGAAGGCATTTCTTGAATCAGCCATCTTATCCTTTGGTTTATGTTTGTCATATTTTTCCCCTCTGTCTATTAATATCCTTTATTGTACCCATACCGAATCTCTTTAGTATTGAACCTTTCTCCATGTCTCTCTGTCCTTTCTTTGTTTCTCTGTCTGTAGGGCTCCCTTTAGTATCTACAGTAGGGCAGGTCTCTTGTTAGCAAATTCTCTCAGCATTTGTTTGTCTGTGAAAAATTTAAGCTCTCCCTCAAATTTGAAGGAGAGCTTTGCTGGATAAAGTATTCTTGGCTGGAAATTTTTCTCACTCAGAATTTTAAATATATCGTGCCACCGCCTTCTTGCCTCCATGGTGGCTGCTGAGTAGTCACTACTTAGTCTTATGCTGTTTCCTTTGTATGTGGTGAGTTGCTTTTCTCTTGCTGCTTTCAGAACTTGCTCCTTCTCTTCTGTGTTTGACAGTGTGATCAGTATATGTCTCGGAGTGGGTTTATTTGGATTTATTCTATTTGGAGTTCGCTGAGCATTTGTGATTTGTGTATTTATGTTGTTTAGAAGATTTGGGAAGTTTTCCCCAACAATTTCTTTGAATACTCTTCCTAGACCTTTACCCTTTTCTTCCCCTTCTGGGACACCAATGAGTCTTATATTCGGACGTTTCATATTATCTATCATATCCCTGAGGTCCATTTCAATTTTTTCAATTTTTTCCCCCATTCTTTCTTTTATGCTTTCATTTTCCATTCTGTCATCTTCCAGGTCACTGATTCATTGTTCAGCTTCCTCTAGTCTTGTACTATGAGTGTCCAGAATCTTTTTAATTTGGTCAACAGTTTCTTTAATTTCCATAAGATCATCCATTTTTTTATTTAGTCTTGCAATGTCTTCTTTATGCTCTTCTAGGGTCTTCTTGATTTCCTTTGTATCCCGTACTATGGTCTCATTGTTCATCTTTAGTTCTTTGAGTAGCTGCTCTAGGTGCTGTGTCTCTTCTGATCTTTTGATTTGGGTGCTTGGGCTTGGGTTATCCATATCGTCTGGTTTTTTCATATGCTTTATAATTTTCTGTTGTTTTTGGCCTCATGGCATTTGCTGGACTTGATAGGGTTCTTTTAGGATTTGTAGACCAATTGAATTCCTTATCTCTAATTTATCAGATCTACAGCTTTGTGGAGTACACTTTCTCTAACTAACCAGCAGGTGGCGTCCACGAGCCACCTGTTCTCCACAAGCCAGTTCTCCCCTGCTTAGCCTTTTTGGTGAGTGGGGGAGTGAGTCTTGTGGGGTCCAATTGGTGTACCAAGCTTGCGTGTGTAGTTGGTGTTGCCTGCCCTGTATATGGGGCGTGTTTCTGGGCCATCAGGGAGGGGGGGTGGCTCTAACAATCAAATCTCCCTGGTGATCCTAGAGTTTTAAAGCTGCTGCAATAGTCTAATCCTTCAGTTCAGTCCTGCCACAGTTTGTCTCTGCCACTGACCCACAAGTCCTTGGTATTGGCGTATGGCTCCTGAGACTTGCAAGTGGGCCCCTCTTCCAGGCTGTGCACCCAGGGTCCTCTGTTGAGGGATGACTGTGCTATGTCACAGATGAGTGCCATCCCCCCAGGGCAGTTCTGGGCTGCTGGGCTGTGTAGGGAGGCTCCCAGTCTGCTGAAATGATGGCTGAATGGGGCTTTGTTAATTCACACTGCTCCACCTTCCCAACTCTGGGACAATCAGCTGAGGTTGCAGGGAAGGCTGATGTCCATGCCCAGTTTTGTGGAGTGTGCCTGTTATTTGAAGCACTTCCGTCACACTGGGTTGTCTGGGGCAGCTCTGGGCTATGGGGCTGGCGATGGGCAGGAGTGTTTCCTGTCCACCAGGATGATGGCTGTGAGCGGACGCCCCCCCTTTTCTTGGGAAGTTGTGGTGTTTAGTGAATTTTCTCAGCCACTGGATTATTGCCTTTTGTCTCAGAGCTCTCTTAGTTCTGCTCTTGACTTGACCTGCCCAAATTGCAAGTCTTTTAAGCTTTCTGTATTGGGCTTCTTAGAGTAATTGTTTTAGAAAAAGAAAAAAGGATTAAAAAAAAAAAGGGCCCTCCTCAGAGATCTAATGGGTTTTTGAAATGCTAAGAGACAATGCAATTAGGGCCATTAAGGAAAGTTCCACAGGGCAGAGAGATCAGCTTTTCTTCAGGATTTGCATATGCGCCTCAGGGCCTGAGCTCAGGCCTGAGCTCTGCCCTTCCCCCTTCCACGCTCACCAGAACTCCAAAAATCCTCCGCTTTTATTTTGGAGTTTTTTGTGCTGTTTTTTTCTATGTCTGTCTCCTCTCTGCTGGGCTGGCTGCTCTCAGATTCTCTGGTGTCTGGTCTCAGTCTATCTATGGTTGGAGTTTGGATCAGTAGAATGAGTTTCCGATTAGGGCTGCCACTGCAGTTCTCCCTTCTCCTTCCCGGAGCTGACAGCCCCTCCTCCCACGGGACTGAGCCTGGCAGGGAGGGGCGCGGGTCCCCTGGCTGCAAAAACTTACAGATTTTGCTGATCTCAGGAGTTCCACGTTTTCATGAGTGTTGTATGAAGTATGCCCAAAGTCAGATTGCTCTGTGGTGTCCAGTCCACGCACTTCCTGGCTTTCTACCCACTTTCCTGGAGGAGTAACTAAAACATACAGCTCACCAGTCCGCCATCTTGCCCCGCCTCTCCTGATGCGTCTTGAGAGGTGCTTTAGCAGGGCCCCTGGGGTCGCCCGGAACCCACAGCCCGAGCTGCCCGCGGAGCTCTCACCCTGGCCTGCCCAGCCACCCAGGACAGACCCCCGGGCTCCAGGGCACGGCAAGGACGGGTGCCCTGGAATCTCAGCTCGGGGCCAACGGGGGAGGAGACTGTGGGAGGGAACCTCGGAGACTTACCTGCCTCTCATCCACGCATTTAGAGCTGTGGCTGAGTTTCAGGGTAAATTTCATGTTGACCAGTTTCATCAAAATCTGTGTCCTCTAACAGAAAATCAATAAATAAAAACAGAAAAACAAACATACTAAAAAACACAAAAAAAGAAAGAAAAAAAGAAAGGAAAATCTGTGTCCTCGACACCCAGGAATGAGCCTGACCCTGACATCAAGGGATGGAGAATGGCTTTTGACCAAAAGTGGGAAAAGAAAGGCAACAAAATAAGGTTCCAGTGGCTAAGAGATTTCACATCGAGTCGAGCGGCTGTCCCGGAGGTCACTCCCACGCAAGCTTCACCCAGATGTGCCAAACAGCCACAGTGTGATAAGCCCAAGTCCACAGTGGTCCTGAAAACCTTAAAGAATGCACGAGTCCCTGTCTGAGACTCTATAAAAGTTTCAACTCACTAAGTATATTCTTCAGAAACTTAAATCCCCCCGGAGTGTTCCTGTGCCAGACAAGTCCTAAAACCCAGAGACAACAGCCTCTTCAGGACCATCAGCCAGGTGCAGCCCCTCCCCAACACTGTCGAGGGGCCGGGGGGCGCGGGTTTCTTTGGGGCCCTTTGTAAAGGTGGCTGTCGTGGACTGGGACCTGCGTCTCAGCAGAAACAGGGCCGGCTGTGTGTACTGGGCTGCGGGGGGCCCGAGACGGGCAGATGTGCGAGGATCGGCGGCCAGAATAAGAGCTGAGTTCAGATGCTGACAGAAACCAGCTTGCAGGGCACGCCGCAACCCCAGGGCCGGGGTGTTTCCCTCCATCCCGCTCTGCTCCCCCACATTGGGTTTCAGCAAACTCAGATTCCTTCTGTGCTGGTTTGATCTACTATGTCCCCCAGAAAAAGCCATTTTCTTTGATGCAATCTTGGGACGGACATATTAGTGTTGATTGGGTTGGAACCTTGTGATTGAGTGTTTCCATGGGGATATGGCTCAATCAAACTGTGCATCTGATTGGATGGTTTCCATGGAGTTGTTACCCCACCCATTCAGGGTGGGTGTCAGCTGGATCACTGGCGATGTGTAAAGGAGCTCACAGACAGAGGACTCAGAGCAGCTGAGAGTGACAGCAGAAGAGCAGCTGCAGCTAAGAGAGGACAAGATGCCCCAAGAGCAACATTTTGGAGAAAGCCATTTTGAAACCCAAGTGGACACCAGCCACGTGCCTTCCCAGCTAACAGAGGTTTTCCGGACACCACTGGCCATCCTCCAGCAAAGGTGCCCGATTGTGGGTGACTTACCTTGGACACTTTATGGCCTTAAGACTGTAACTTTGTAACCAAATAAATCCCCTTCATAAAAGCCAATCCATTTCTGGTATTTTGCATCCTGGCAGCATTAGCAAACCAGAACACCTTCCAATCGATAAAAATAAACCCTCCCTCATCTGCATCTCTCCAACCGCCCAGTCCTTCCTCCTTGAAGCTGCTCGTGTCCTCAGCTTGGCTCCTGCTCCTCCCCACAGCCCGAGCCCCAGGCCCCATGGCCCCCACCCGCCAAGCCCTCCCCCAGCCCCCAGCTCTCTCAGTCCAGCTGTAGGCGCTGTGCTCTGGGCTGAAGACGGTCAGAGGGTCCATGGATGGCAGAGTAAAGCCCTGTCACTGTACCAAGGCATTCTCTGCCCGATGCACCCAAACAACAAATTCCTGAGACACCAGCTTTTTAGAGACAGGAAGAGTTTAGCCCTGGACACAAAGCCGGAGATCAGACGGCTGGTCGGCCCAAAGTCTGTCTCCCTGAACGGCAGTAATTCTGACAGTTTTAAAGCATCAAAAGAGGGGCAGGTTTTAGGATAATGCTAGTGGCCCAGATGATGTATTAGAAGTGATCTAATTATTGGGCATGTGCAGATCGATTGCATGCTCAGTCACGGAACGTATGCAAGAAAATGGCCTTCGTGTGGTGACGGGCGTGATGTTTAGTGTTCCAATGAGGTAGAGGTGACTTGTAGGGTAACGTCTAAGCTGTTGCGCATGTCAGGCAGGCTCGTTTTGGTTAGACCCAGCTCCGGTTATCGAGATAACTTTGGACTTGGGGTGGGTTAGTTCCGGGCTGACTCAAGGCCCTTCATTAATAAACATTAGGGGCCGTCTTCAGTGGCCACAGGACTCAAGGTGGAGAAATCGGATAAATGGGTACCAGTGAGGGTCAGTCACAAGGTTTCCATGATCACGAGGGCACACGATAAAGGCTGCACAATCGTTATCAGAGATCCAGGCAGCCAGAGCACAGTTCAGGTTTCAGGTACTTCCCTCTGTCAGCTCTGATATGCCAGAAAGTAAAAAGGAATCTCTGCAGAATGATTCAGGAGCACAATCATCCCTTAAATCCTGACTTCTCGGTCACAGCCCCAGAGCCTCGGAGCCCGCAGACCCCGCTAGAGCAGGGAGCCTGGGAGCCCTGACCGTCCCCCACCTCGGCAGGGGCCCTGCAGGAGGGGTGAGGCCTCGGAGAGGCCGGGAAGGGTGAGGGGCGGGTTCTCGGAGCCCCCGGGAGCCGCCCCGCAACCCCGATCTCAGGCTTCGGGAACCTGGGGACGAGCGAGCGGGAGGAAGGGCACGGGGACACAAAGGCTGGGGCTGGAGTGGGACTTCAGAGCCCCTCGAGGCTGCAGATGAAAGTGATTTGGAAAATAAAAGGGCCATACAACCGCGGCTAGCTTTGCACACAAACATTATTATTGCTCTCCTCACCGCGCAGCCTGCCCTCCGGCCGCCGAGCTCAGAGCCAACCACATGCAGGGTTGCGTTGCACGTGGGTGTTTACTGGGGACGGGGTTCCGAAAGCCCCCCGGGAAGGTCACACTTTTTTGGTGATGCTTTTGGGGGTGGCGAGCTCGAAGAGGCGAGGGGTCGCCCGCGCCACCAGGGCGGCCGGGGAGACGTGGTAGGGGTCGTAGCCCTCGTTGAGGTCCTTCCGCAGCTTGGGCCGGGCCAGGGACACGATCCGCGGACTGGCCACCGCCTTCTTGGTGACGTCCAGCACCTCCCAGCGGGGGTCCCAGTCGGGAACGCACTTGTCGGACTGCAGCTTGGGCACTGGGGGGCGAGAGGGGAGCGCCGTCAGCACGGAGCTGCTCAGGGCCGCTCATCACGCAGCAGAGCTGACAGGGGCGCGCAGCTCCATGCCCAAAGGCCCTGCCTGCTGCGTCGAAGTCTCACACACGGCCGGCCTGTCCCTCAGCAGGTGACGGATACACAAAAGGCGGCATGGCCATGCAGCGGAACGCGATTCAGCCACGATGAGGAAAGCAGCCCTGAGCCGTGCGACATGGCTGGGCCTGAAGATGTGATGCTAGGCGCAAGAGCCAGACGCAGAGGGACGTGTGGCAAAGGACCCTGCTCGTGTGAAACGTCCAGAAGGGGCAACACCTCTGGAACAGGGGCCTGGGGAGGGGGAGGCGACCGCTGATGGGCCCAGGGTTTCTTTCTGGGCTTCTGAGAATGTTCTGGAAGTAGTATTGTGCAGACACTGGAAACCCAGTGGGTCACACGATTTAAAAGGAGGCTGGTAAAGAAAACAGTTTCAAGCGGCCATAGGTGCCGACCGGGGGCCAAGGGGGCTGGCCAAGGATGTCTGCGGCCCCCCCACCCGTGGGTAGAGAGGCTCCAGTGCCCTTTGGCCCCCTGCCCCTGCCGGCTTCTGCCTCGCTGCCCCAGCCACCTGGCTCCAGCTGGACTCCGTCCCCCCTGCCCCGGCCCACACGGCAGCCAGAGGCACCTGCTCAGAGGCTTTGGGGAGATGGGCCAGCCCCCACCTTCCTCAACCTCCAACCCTGGGGGCTCCGGGGACCTCAGCTCTGAGCCTGGGCAGCTGAGAAATGGGGGTTCCCTTCTCGGCAGGCGCAGCCCTGGCCGGTGTCAGGGTCCTGGTGAAGAGAAACCCCTTGCCCAGGCGCACACTGGCCCAAAGGGGAAAGGGACACGCAGGTGGGTGTGGCGTCCCCTCAGGGGCCTCTTGGAGCCTGCCTGTGAGAACGTGGCAGTCGGCTTCTGCCGCCCAGTCCAGGAGGACAGAGGCCAGCATGGGCCAGGGGCTTCACAGTTTCTGGGTCACTCCCTAGGAGCAGACGCCAAGTCCTTGCAAGCCGGCACCCGTTCGAACACGGGAGGCATCTTCACGAGCTAGCCCTCTCCCCACGGTGCACCTGCACCTGGCTTGCCAGCCTCGTTCAGTGTTTAGAATCCTGCACAACCGTCAGTGGCAGGACCTCGCTGTTTGAAAAATGCAGCACATTCCTGTGCACACAGTCTCACCTACAGGTATGTGGGTATTTATGAGCGTATCGCAGACACGGATGAATGTATACATGCGGGTGTATGTACAACTGTGTGTGGACATATTTATATTCCAGATGTGTTGTGAAAGAAGGACCAACACACAGGATGGCTTCATGTGGTGCATGGCAATCAGATACTTCCATTTGTTTAACTGTCCTTTAAATGAAAGAGTGAACAAATGAATGAATGAATGAGTGAATGAGTGAGCAAACAAGAGACCTTGAAAGCAAAGTTAAAAGACAAGAGACTGACTGGAAAGAATATGTTCAACAAAGGATTAGTAACCATCATATATAAAGAGCACTTCCAAACCAATAACCCCCAAAACTAAGAAATAGACAACTGGGAAAAGTATACAGAAGAGAAGAACTAAATGGCCAATAAACACTTCTGGCCTTTCTGGGCAAGGAGCAGGGAAAACACAGTGAGTTTTCCAAAGCCGCTGCCCTCGGAGACCTGACACACAGCATGGCGGAGAGAAAGGAGCCAGCGAGCTTGGGGTCGGGGGTCAGGGAAGGGCCTCATAGGCTGAGCCAGAGAGGTGAAGCTCTAGGGGCAGAATCCGGCTTAAGATTCACAAGATCCCACTGGCCGCTGTGTGTACACTGGGCTGGGCAGCAGCTCAGGACATGGCCAGAGGGCAGAGCTGACCTGGCTTCCTGGAGGGTCCATGTGGGATGCAAGGAGGAGCAGACAGGGCGCCCAAGACATGTCCGAGTGCGCGTGAGCACGTGTGTCTGCGTGTGCCCGGAAGGTGGCACAGAGTCTGGTGGAGTCAGAGGTGATTTTCACCTTCTTTACACTCTTCTGCCTTCTCCAAAGTCTTAGGGTCCATACGTGTGACCTTGTCAACGTCTTTCCAAGAGCGAGGAGGCAATCACTGTTTTTCGGGCGCCCCTTGCCCCGGCGTGGCTCTGGCCCCGGCCCGCTCCGACCCTCCTTCCAGGCCACGAGCTCCTGGGGCCCTGGCCTCACGGTCGCTCTGCACTCAGCAGGAGGCCGAGGAAGAGGGCGCGAGACCATGGAGAGCCGGCCTCTGTCCAGCTTCCAGTGCCCTGTCCAGGGCCAGCCGAGCACAGCCGGGGATGCCCCCGAGGCAGCGCGAGGGCCCCAGGGCCACTTACTGGCCAAGCGGAGGAGGCGGCTGTAGTTGGACACGTGCGGCTTGGGCTTCGGCATGGGGTCCCACTCCTCCAGCAGCGTGGCCGGGGCCCTGGGCTTTGCCAGCCAGAGGATCCGCGGGCTGGGGACCGCCAGCTGGGCCGCCCTGGAAACCTGGGACACCTGGAAAGAAAGCGAAGGAGCATCAGCCCCTGATTCCTCACAGGCCGGGAACAAAAAGGGCCACCCAAGCAGCACCAAAGACAAAGCTGAGTAGGAGAAGTTATTTCACGTGTCCCACAAAGGGTTAGTAGCCATCACATACAAAGAGCACTTCCAAAAAACAATAGGGAAGTGGGCAAATTATACGAGTGAATCTAAATGGCCAATAAGCCTCTCTGGTGACCAGCGAAATGGAAATTAAAATAACAAAATATCACTTCATGCCCCCAAATTTGGCAAAAAAAAAAACCTGAAAAAGTCTGATGTTACCAAGCACCGGCAAGGGTATGGGAGGAGAGAAATTCTAATGTATGGCTGCAGAAAAGCAAACTAGTACAAGCTCTTCGGAGAGCAATTTATCCATCTCCAGAAAAGTGCACACTTGCTGACTCCCTACAGAAATCCCCACAGACGAGCACAGAAACCAGTGAACGAGGCTCACGGCGGCTTGAGTATCACCACAGAAACGTGGACGTAACCAGCAGGGGCCAGGTAAATTAACTGCAATGTATTCCTAAGACGGACGGCGACGCAGCAGTTAAAATGATGTTCTTTTCCTACACGAATCAACACGGATTACTCTAGGAAAAAAATATGAGGGGAAGAAGCAAGAAAGACACATGGGTATTTACGTACATTAAAAACACAAAACACAGCACCGCAGGTCGACAGATGTTCCAAGGTATAACGGTGATGGAAATAAGGAAGATGTGCTCAAGGTGGGGGCGGAAGGACCAAGAAACTCCACACATTCGCTCCACAGACAAGTTTTCAGGATTTTCCAGAGAACCATAAACTCTGATACTCCGAGTCCACCCATCAGGTTCAACTCCACTTGCAAATTATTTTGCTACCCAAAAAACTGCACACTCGAGTCCTGTTCCCCTGCAGGTTTCTGTGTGACACCTGAGACTCGGAGCCAGCGCTCGGCTGCTCTGAACGTCAGAACTACCGCGCACAGCAAACGCCAAAAAGCTGAAAAAGAGCTCACACCTCAGCTAGAGACATGAATAAGCAGATCTGGTTAGGACTAAGACGAACCAGGCCAAAGGGTAAAGGACTATATTGACTTTTTAAAACTTCAACTTCTGTGTGAGACCAAGGGAAGAGATGTTTATTTGGTGCAAAATCTATGCTTTCTGTAGCACACTGAATAATTTAACTTGAATGGTCAGTTTATTCAAACTCCATAATTACATGGAACCTTGAATAGGGGGTGAGATCTGGTTGGTTTGTACAGGTGAGTGTGAAATCCTGATACATCCGAGAGCAACTTGGGCAGAGAATAAAAATGTGTTTGCAAAGCCCCCTTGAGGGACTGGAGGGAAATGTGGAAACATTAAACTTCCCCACCTGGGGAATTCCTGATACTCTCACATTCCTTGGGGACTACCAATTTAGAAGGCCGAGCCCTCGATCTTTGGGCTTGCCCTTATGAAGCTCCTTATTGCAAAGGAGAGGCTAAATCTGCTTATAATTGTGCCTAAGAGTCTCCCCCTGAGTGCCTCTCCGTTGCTCAGATGCGTCCCTGTCTCTCTCTCTCTCTCTAAGCCACCTCGGCAGGTGAACTCACTGCCCTCCCCACTACGTGGGAACTGACTCCCGGGGATGAACGTGGACCCGGCATCGTGGGACTGAGAGTATCTTCTTGACCAACAGGGGGATGCAAAATGAGACGAAATAGTTTCAGTGGCTGAGAGATTTCAAATGGAGTAGAGAGGGCACTCTGGTGGACATTCTTATGCGCTATATAGATAACACTTTTTAGGTTTTAATGCACTGGAATAGCTAGAAGTAAAGACCTGAAACTACCAAACTCCCACCCAGTAGCCTTGACTCTTGAAGACGATTGTGTGACAATGTAGCTTACAAGGGGTGACGGTGTGATTGTGAAGACCTTGTGGATCGCACTCCCTTTATCCAGTGTATGGATGGATGAGTAGAAAAATGGGGACAAAGTAAATGAATAATAGGGAGGGATGGAGGAATGGGACGTTTTAAGGGTTCTTCTTTACTTGTATTTTTATTCTAATTCTTTTTTTTCGAGTAATGAAAATGTTCAAAAATGGATTGTGGTGATGAAGCACAACTATACACTCGGGATGACTATAGGGTATGTGAATTTATCTCAAACCAAATTTTTTTTGTTTTGTTTTTTTATAGTCATTTTATTAAGATATATTCACATACCATGCAGTCATACAAAACAAATCGTACATTCGATTGTTCACAGTACATTACATAGTTGTACATTCATCACCTAAATCAATCCCTGACACCTTCATTAGCACACACACAAAAATAACAAGAATGATAATTAAAGTGAAAAAGAGCAATTAAAGTAAAAAAGAACACTGGGTGCCTTTGTCTGTTGTTTGTTTCCTTCCCTTATTTTTCTACTCATCCATCCATAAACTAGACAAAGGGGAGTGTGGTCCTTATGGCTTTCCCAATCCCATTGTCACCCCTCATAAGCTACATTTTTATACAATTGTCTTCAAGATTCATGGGTTCTGGGTTGTAGTTTGATAGTTTCAGGTATCCACCACCAGCTACCCCAATTCTTTAGAACCTAAAAAGGGTTGTCTATATTGTGAAACCAAATTTTTTAAAGAGTCGCTGTTCCCAAATGTCGGTGCCCCCCCCCACGCCGTGTAAATCCACTCTCACCCTCGCCCCTCGCCAGCCCCCCGCCAGGGCCCTCGCCGGTGACATCCGCCCGAGACGCAGCCTCCGAGCGGCAGGACACACCCAAGTGCCCCCGTCCCACAGCGGGCCTCTGCGGAGGGGGTGTTGGGGCGTTTTATTCCTGAAAGGAGAAGGAAGGGCCGAAACCACCCACCGTTTACCGATTCCTGGAGCAGGTTCTGAGGGGGCTGCGGGTGTCAAAATACATAACGTTTTAAAAAGTTCTCCACGCGCAGAAGGCGCGAGCCAGACGCAGAGGGTGGGGAGAAATGGCTGCAAGGGTCTCTGAAATCTGGGTCCCTCTCTCTTGAATTTGTCCTTAAAAACCACAGACCCTACTCTGGTCTCAGCCAAGATGTCTAGGTGTCTGCAATTTACCACCACCATTACCACACTCGCCACCCCCTCCCCTCCCCAGGCACGAGATGGAAGGAGGGCACCAATTGGAAGGACTACACCCTTGCACGCTTGCACCCTGAACCCTTGGACGCTTGCACCCTGAACCCTTGCACACTTACACCCTTGCACCCTGAACCCTTGCACCCTTGCACCCTGAACCCTTGCACACTTGCACCCTGAACCCTTGGATGCTTGCACCCTGAACCCTTGCACACTTGCACCCTTGCACCCTGAACCCCTTGCACCCTTGCATCCTGACTGCATCCTGGTCCAACCAACCAACCCTAAGAAGTCATTTTTTGAAACAAATAGGGAGCATGATATGAAGGAATTCTTAATTTTTTCCAGTGTTCTTTTTATTGTGGCTGGGTTTTTTAAAGCCCTCATCTGTTAGAAATACATACTGAGAGTTATAAGAGAAATTGTTCAATGTACAAATTTACTTTAAAAAACTTTACATGGGGGCCTGGCAAATAATCACATGAAAAGATGCAGTGACATCATCAGGGAAATCCAAACAAAACCACCATGAGCCCCCGGCACACCTGTTGGAATGGCCAAGGTGTAAATGATGAAACAAACGAAAACCAACGGATCGACAGAACCTGGGGTTGGCAAGGATGACAGCCGCCTGGCGTCCTCTTGCAGCAGGGCAGCCGGGCCCCTTCGGAAAAGGCTTTGGCATTTTCTCATAAAGCTGAACAAACCCTTGCCGTGTGACCTGCAAGCCTGCCTCGCAGTATTTCCCCTGGCGATAGGAGAACCGATGCCCCCACAAACACCTGTGCCTGGACTTCAGCGCAGCTGTGTCTGTAATGGCCCAAAGCTGGACATAAGCACATGTCCTTCAGCAAGCAAACGTGTCTGTGCCACAGAACACGGCCCAGCAATAAAGCAGAATGAGCCGCTGACACGTGCCAGGATCCCACACGCGTTACACTAACGGGAAAAGGGCAGAATCAAGTCTACAGGGCCTGCGGTTCCATTTCTACGAGGAGGAAAGGCATCGAAGGGGTGGAGCACGGGGCAGGGGAGCCAGTCTGTCAGGGGAGGAGGGAGAAGGGAGGAGGGAGGCTTCAGCCAGGGAGGGGGGTCTGGTTCCGAACGGGCTGAGCTTCTGCGACACCCCGAGTGCGAGCAGACGGCCTCGGGGTCCCCGTGAGCCGACGAGCTCCCTGGACAGGCCCATCCTGTCCTCACCTGGACCCCTCAGGTGGGGTGACCCCGGTTGGGGTGGCGAGGCCCCTACCTCGGACATGTTTATTCTCCAGATGTTGTTGCGGACCTTCGGGGTCGCCAGCTCCTTCAGGCGGCCGGATGGCTGGTACTCCAGGGTGGCCCGCGGGATGGGCCAGACAGGGGTGGTCCTGTGGGAGACCCCGGGTCAGAGCCGCCCAGCCTGTGTACCTCACCTGGGCCTCACCTGAGCCTCACCTGGGCCTCACCTGGGCCTCACCTGGGCCTCAGCGCCCTTCTGTTTCAGGGGAGAACCCGGGGAAGTGGAGATTTTTGTAAATCCCTCCAAGAAAGGACTCGTGCAGGAAGCCCTAGGAGGCCACCCTGACGGGACAGAGCCCCTCGGCCGCGGCCACCCCAGCCCAGTGTGCAGTCGGCACACGGACCCCAACCCCAGACGCTCCGCCCACCCTCTGCCCCCGGGGCAGGCACCCTGTGGGTTCCACAGTTTGAAGGATCCTCAAGAGATTCCACGATGACCTGGCTTAAGACGAAAACTTACTGCAACCTGGACAGTTCGGAAAGGAGCGCGGGAGGGTCCCAGGACCCCCCGAGTCAAACGGACTCAGAGAGTGGGCCGCTCCGGCCAAGGTATTCCAGTTACAGCTTCCCTCTCGTGCATGCACAAAGACATGCAATTAAAACGCATATCTAAGTAGCTCTAAGAATCAGTTTTAACGAGTGTGAAAAGTCTAAGGGATGAGAAGGGATTGTCCGGTTGTACATGAACTAACAGGGTGTTCTCAACTGCTCACTCTTCATTCCACAAAACGCCGTTGGGCGGTGGCAAGTGGCGTGACGGGGCCCAGGGGCCCAGCTCGGCTTTCGAGAGGCCAGGTGGAGCCAAGGGCCGTGGCCCAGCCCAGGGGTCTCTGCCCAATCTGCCTCCCCAGCCCCCCTACCTGTTGTTGTAATACTCCGAGTAGAATCTTTTGGGTCGAGACAGCTCCTCCACCCGCGGAGACACCGCTGCACAAAACGGAGGCAGCGGGTCAGCCCGAGCCGGAGCCACCCAGCCCGGGGCTGCCGAGTGCAGACCCAGGCAGCCGAGGGGCGTCCATGGCAGGTGGAGGAGGAGGGGGACTCAGGCAGCTGAGGGGCATCCAGGGCGGGAGGAGGAGGAGGGGGACCCAGGCAGCCGAGGGGCGTCCACGACCGGAGCAGGAGGGGACCCAGGCAGCCGAGGGGCGTCCACGACCGGAGCAGGAAGGGACCCAGGCAGCCGAGGGGCGTCCAGGGCAGGAGGATGAGGGGGACCCAGGCAGCTGAGGGGCTTCCAAGGCGGGAGGATGAGGGGGACCCAGGCAGCCGAGGGGCGTCCAGGGTGGGAGGATGAGGGGGACTCAGGCAGCTGAGGGGCGTCCAGGGCGGGAGGATGAGGGGGACCCAGGCAGCCGAGGGGCGTCCAGGGCGGGAGGATGAGGGGACCCAGGCAGCTGAGCGGTGCCTGCAGGGGGTTGTCTGCGACCGTGTTTCAGGGACACGGAGCTCAGAGGCCCGGACCCCAGCCAGGGCTCCCAGGACAGGGTGTCGGCCAAGGACCCCCGGCTGGGGAAGTGGGCTTGGGTTGGGGGGAGCGTCCGGCCCGAGGGAGCCTCAATAACGGGCTCCACTTGCAGAAAGGGATCCGCTGCTCTAAAGCCCTGTGGGGCTCCCGGGAGGGGAGGGGGAATCTGATTCCTTCGGGAGAGTCTGTCCCACACCCCTCACCCCGTGGCTGTTCTGCGGGATGGGCCAGCGCCTGGGGCTGGGACAGAGGCCCCCGACTGACCCCTGGGCCGACGCAGGGCAGTGGCAGGGGGGCTCACCGGGCACCGTGACCGACAGGGTGGTGTCCTCGAGGAACCGCTCCGTCCAGTACACGGATGGCCTGGAATACAGCCGGGGGGGGCCTCAGGGAGGGGCCACCTGTGCTGAAACAGAAGCTCGGGGCCCCCCACAAACACGCGGAGCAGGGGCCGGGCGCGGGGCAGACAGGAAGGACACAGACGCAGGAGGCAGCGGCAGGTGGGGGGCGGCCACAGGGACGACGAGGGCAAGCTGGAGCCCCCAGAACCAGCTGAGCTCCGAGACGCCCCGACTGAGAACCGGGCAGGTCCGGCGCTGGGCGAGGGGCCCCAGGAGAGCCCTTCCCCGTCCTCACCGTGGCCCAGGTAGGGTCCCCCTGGAAGCGGCCGGGCCCCCGCGTGGGCAGGCGGTGGAGGGGCCGCCGGACTTACCAGTAGAGGGAGAACTGCCAGCTCATCTTGCAGGGGGAGAGCCAGGCCGTGCAGCCCACCCTGCCGTGAGAGGGGCCAGGCCCTTTGCTCTGGGGCCTCCTCTCTCTCCAGGGCGCCACCCCCAGCCCACGAGGGGCACTGCCCCCGGGTCCCCTCCCGATGTGCCGCTCCTCACCCCCTCGGCTCCCCTCCTGCGCCCCAGGCCCGGCACCCACCTCCCAGGCCCCTCACCTGTCTTTCAGGACTTGCCAGTTGGTCTTGGGTTTTGCCAGATGGAAGACCCTCCGCCGCCGCCTTCTCTTGCCCTTGGGCCTGGGGGTGCCCTGCGACTCCGGGGTGATTGACAGCCGGCTGGGGGAGAACCGGGGGGCGGGCTGGAGTGGGCGTCCCGGCCCGTCCAGGCGCCGTAGGACGAGACCCTGGGAGGAGACCCGGGGAGGAGATCCCAGCAAGCAGCCTCGCCAAGAACCCAGCAAATCGTGCTCCCCCCGGCATCCCGGAGACCCAACAGCAGGTGGCCCTGGGAGGCCGTGGCTGGGGCAGGGCCCACTGCTCCCCTTCGCTGCCCCCGGGGGCTGCCGCCCAGCACCTCCCAACCTGGGCCCCCACATCCCCTCCACCCACCTCACTTCAGGAAGGTCCTCGTCGGAGTCGGGCTCCAGGACCCTCTCCAGCTCGGACAGGGCCTCCTGCGGGCTCTGGGTCTCCAGAAACTCCTCCCCCATCTCCAGCTCAGGCAGAACCTCCTCCTGGTCCTCGGACCCCGTACCCCCATCCTCGGGGTCCTGGTACTTGGGGCCCTTGAGCTCCGGGACCCTGAGCCTGGCACCGCGGAGCCCCAGGGCACTTTTGTCCAGCCCCCCATCAGAGCCGCTCAGGGCCCTGGGGGTGCGGAGGCTGCCGAGCGAGCCCTGCCTGGGGTCCCCCATGGGCCGTCGCAGACCTGCGCCCGCCTCGCTCCGCACCCAAGTGGCTCTGGGCGCCGCGATGACAGGAGAATGTTCTGGCACATTCTTGCCCACATTCCGACCTGCAAAGCCCATCGCATTGTGGCTCCCCTCCCGCCGCCCCAAGGCCCTGATCCCTGCTCGCTGCTCTGAGCCGCTGGCCACACAGGCCCCTGTGGCCACCTCAGGGCCTTCACAGGGCCGTTCCCGCAGCCTGGACGCTCTGCTGGGCCGTTTGTCCCTCGGCTCCTCCATTTCTCCTCAGCATCCGTCCTGGCCTGGAACGAGGCTGCAGGCCATGTGCTCTCTTCCTCGGCACCTCCCTCGGCTTCCAGAAGGCCCCCACCCAGACCAGGGGTGCAGAGAGCTTGCCCCACTGTCCCCAGGCCGAGGGCAGCACCCACCAATGGAGACCCCACAATCATCTGTCGCATGAACCATCAAACCCGGTGTTCTAGTTTGCTAATGCTGCCGGAATGCAAAACACCAGACATGGATTGGTTTTGTAAAACGGGGTTTATTTGGTTACACAGTTACAGTCTTAAGGCCATAGAGTGTCCAAGGTAACACATCAGCAATCGGGTACCTTCACTGGAGGATGACCAATGGCGTCCGGAAAACCTCTGTTAGCTGGGAAGGCACGTGGCTGGCGTCTGCTCCAGAGTTCTGGTTTCAAAATGACTTTCTTCCAGGATGTTCCTCTCTAGGCTGCAGTTCCTCAAAAATGTCACTCTCAGTTGCACTTGGGGTATTTGTCCTCTCTTTGCTTCTTCAGAGCAAGAGTCTGCTTTCAACTGCCGTCTTCAAACTCTCTCTCATCTGCAGCTCCTGTGCTTTCTTCAAAGTGTCCCTCTTGGCTGTAGCAGCTTGCTCCTTCTGTCTGAGCTTATACAGTGCTCCAGTAATTTAATTCAGACCCACCCTGAATGGGCGGGCCAACACCTCCACGGAAATTATCCAATCAGAGTCATCACCCACGGATCGGTAGGGCGCATCTCCATGGAAACACTCAAAGACTTACAATCTAATTAACACTGATAGGTCTGCCCACACAAGATTACATCAAAGATGATGGCGTCTGGGGGGACATAATACATCCAAACTGGCACACCCAGAAAGGGCTCAGCGCTGGCTGTGCATCTGCTGCCATCCTAGAACAGAGCTGTGTTTGGATGAAGGAAACACGGGCAGTGCCTTCCCCTTCCCGGGAACAAGACGAGGGGAACCCTCAGGGGCTCCCAGGAAAGGAGCCACAAGGAAGGGGTTGCATCACTGCTCTTCTTCCCAGTTACTGCTGGGCCCATCTGTGATGCCTGGAGCTGGGGCAGCTGTGCTGTGACCACGAGGCCCACCAGGCTGAGGCCAGGCAAGCTGGAAGGGTCTTGGATGGCATCGTTGAGCCTCTGAATTAGCAACCCTGGAGCCTGCTCTGTTCTGGGCTTCCTGTTACTCGAAACAATTTCCTCGGCACTAAGGCCTTCTAGCTGGATTTTCTATTCCTTGCAGCCAAAAGCACCCTAACTGATACAGACGACTGCAGCCCAGCATTTCATGAGAAATAACTTCAGCTGTGACTGTTGCTCTCAACGGGCTGCCTCACATCCTCAGAAATAAACTCACCGTCGTGAGATGAATCATTCTCACTCCCCATGCACACACCCCGGCTGGGCCAGCCTTTGAAGGGCGTTTCTCACGGGTCTCCCCAGGGGCCCCATGTCCCGCCAGCAGCGTGCCCTCCGCCTTCCACTCATCATTTAATGCTCGGTCTGCTGCCCCGTGCAGGGGAAGCGCCCTGACTACCACCCAGGCCTGGCAGCCCCCTGCCCCAGCTCTGACACCCCCAGGCCAGCCTTGGCCCCCACGGCACAGGCAGGTGACTGACCACCCTGAGAGCGTCACAGGACACACACGTGGGAGTGGCCAGGTGGTCCCGTACGGCTGGCAGAGCCCTTCCCGGTTCCCATCCCTCCCTTCCAGATCTGGCCTCACCCCGGCTCACGGGAAGATGAACCCCACACTGCCGCAGCCCGAGGAGTCTCACCGGGACTCTCTCGTCCACGGCCGCACCACCAGGCCGTGCAGATGGAGGGTCCTGCGCCCGCCTGGACTCCTGGGGCCGCTCGGCTGATGCTTTCCTCATGAAGACTCCAGCCGACGAGGACGCTGAGCGTGGGAATTTGGCCCCCGGCCCCGAGCCCCGACAGCAGCCCCGGGATGTCGCAGTCCAGCGGGGTCCGGGCTCAGAACCAGACTAGGGCCCATTTCTGCTCAGACACACAGAAGAGCAAAACGCTCACAGCCAAGGGGCCGAGGGTGGCTTCACGTTGCTCTAACAGAAGAAGGAGGAGGAGCCAACAAGTGGGGGTGTCTGATATGCCGGGGGGGTGGGGGCAGCAGTCAGAGGCGAGAGCAAGCCCCCAGGGCAGAAAATAACATCATATCCTCCAGCATTTATTTCCACGGCTCCAAACAAATCGCCACACGCTTAGAAGCTGGATCAGACATCCTGGAGTTCAAGACCAGGGTGTCAGCAGGATCTGCTCCGAAGCACTTCCGGGCGTTGGCAGGATTCACTCCCCCAGTTGAGGACTTGGCTCTCCCTTCCTTTTGCCAGAGGTCAGCTGAGGGCTGCCCCCCTCAGCTCCCAGACCCTTCCTCCACCTGCAAAGCCAGCAGCAACAGGTGGGGCAACAGGTGGAAGACAGGTAGGAGGCAGGTAGAGGACATGTGGGGTACAGGTGGGGGACAGGTGGGAGACATGTAGGGGACAGGTGGACAGGTGGGGAGACAGGTAGGGGACAGGTGGACAGGTCGGAGACAGGTGGGGGACAGGTGGGGACAAGTGGGGGCAGGTAGGTGACAGGTGGGGGACAGGTGGGGGACAGGTGGGAGGCAGGTGGGGGACAGGTGGGAGGCAGGTGGAAGGCAGGTGGGGGACAGGTGGGGGACAGGTGGGAGGCAGGTGGGGGACAGGTGGGGGACAGGTAGGGGCAGGTAGGTGACAGGTGGGGGACAGGTGGGAGGCAGGTGGGGGACAGGTGGGGGACAGGTGGGAGGCAGGTGGGGGACAGGTGGGGGACAGGTGGGGGACAGGTGGGGGACAGGTTGGGGACAGGTGGTGTCCCTCGCAGGCTGTGGATCTCGCCTCCTCTGGCCCACCTTCTGACCCAGCCTGGGAAGGCTCCCTGTGTTGACGTCAGGCCCGGGAACCCAGGATCATCTCCACGTCTCAAGGTCTTCCTCAGTCCCACCTGCAAAGTCCCTGCTGCCAGGTAAAGATGCTTGTCCACAGGCTCCGGGACCCGGGACATCTGGGACGCACTACCCTGTCCAACACACACACAAACCAGCTCCAAAGGAATTCAGGTTTAGATATCAAAAAAGACTTTAAAACACACTAAAAAATTCAAGGTGACCATTTTTCTGCCCATGGAGTAGGAAGGATTTTTTTGAAAGAAAACAAAAAAAGTGCTAATCATGAACATTCAATAAATTCAACCATACTAAATTTGAGCACTTCTGATCATCAAAGGCACCTTAATCAAATGAAAAGACAAACCAGGCTGGAAGATATTGGTCACATATGCAGCTTATTGGAATCCATAATATATAAAGAACTCCTGTAAGTCAGTAACCAAGTGAAAAATAGGCAGAAGATATGAAAAGACTTTTGCAGAAAGGAAAGCTACATGGAAAACACGAGCAGACGCTTGGTAATGAGGCAAATAAAGCCCAAGCCTATAAGGAGACCACATTTTTATATCCACCCTATTGGCAAAAGTTTAAAAGACTGACAAAATGCTAGAGAGAAGGGGGATTAATGAGGTCTTGTACACTGTGTAGTTTGGTCTGAACTTGGAAAACAAGTTAGCATCATCTTTCTCATACAGTTGAACATTTGCATGCCTAAGTCCCAGCACTTTCACTCCTGGATTTATCCCAAACACGCACAAGAAACCAGTGTAAAACCCAAGAGCACATGATAGGAGAACAGGTAAACTGGGGTGTTTTGCAGTGGAATATCATACAGCAGTGAAAATGAACGAGCTGCAGTCAGACAACGTGTAGAATGAAAAGAACAAGTCCTCACATACACATGTGTGTGGCACACACATACATGCATGTGATAAAACTTCCAACAGGAGAGAAACAGGGATGACATAAAGGATTCAGGATGGGGTCTAAGTGGGCGTATGGGGGGAGCTATTGATTGTGCTCTTATTCTTGGGTTGGATAATGATTGGGGTGTTCATTTCATTATGATGAGTGAATGGGTGGGTGGGTGGGCAGATGGATGGATGGATGGATGGACAGACAAATGGATGATGAGATATGAAAGGGTCACGCGTGGATTAATGATGGAATGTTAGGAATAACGCATCATTGCCAATCTAATTCTGTGTACCTGAGATCTTGTTTGTTTCCTAGGCTGCTGAAAGCAGAGACCATGGAATGGGTTGAATTTTGTCACTGGGAATTTATTAATTTCCAGTTTTCAGGCTGAGAAAAATGTCCAAATCAAGGCACCATCAGGCGATGCTTTCTCCCCGAAGACCAGCTGCCGGTGATCCCGGGTTCCTCTGCTGCAGATCATCATCGTGGCAGGTGTGGGAGAGTGAATTGTGCACCCAAGCAAGTACGCGCCTCTCGGCTGAGGGTGCCTTGCACACGGACCCTGGAGATGTAGAATCAGCTAGGGAGAGGGTTCCCGTGGGAGCCAAGTGCAGCCAGGAGGATCAGGGTGGGCCTTACTCTGTCCGGGAGGCCTGCTGCAGAGACACCGAGCTCAGAGAAAGCCATGGGGAGGCCCAGGGCTTCGCCCAGTGACGGAGCAGAGTCACCGGCCCAGGATACAGCACCAAACGTCACGGACGTCGAGGAGGGCGGTGGCCTTGTGACCCTTGGCGTTGGACCTCTGGCCTCTGAAGCCGTGTTCGAGCCCCCCACTGCAGTGTCCATCCCAGCGGCTGGCAAAGAGCACAGGCTCTGGATCTTGCAGACATCCCGCCCGCGTGATCCAGGCAGCCTGGGCCCAACGGTTCTGGGCAGCACGGGGGCAGCACGGGGGCCCCACGGCCCGCCAGCCTCGTCCGTCTCTCTCCATGCAGCTTCTCTACAGGATCGCGTGCCCGGACCCCCCAAGCCCCTGCATCCCCGTTCAGTCTCCAGGATCTACCGCTTGGCACAGTGAAGGTAAACGGGCCACGCGCAGCCTTCGGGTCTGACCCCAGCTGGCTCCGCGTCTCTGAGGCCCCCAGGCCCCCGTGTCCCTACGTCGCCCTTTCTGTGGTTGGACAATTCTCCGGGCCGTGGACGTCCACGCCGTGTTTATCCTGCTCCCCCTTCCCGCTGGTGCCGACAACTATCGGGGACGCTCCGGGGCGTCACCTGGGGGTGGAATCGTATGCTGCGTCTTTAACACTAGTGTCTCTCTGCCCTGCAGCGTTTGGGGTCCCCGCTCCAGTCCTGCAGTACCCGCGGCAGCCAGCAGAGGCCGCGCCGCTCAAGGGCACGTGGCTCTTCCCTTGGGGTCGACCCTGGGCCGCCCCGACCACGCAGAACCCGCGCTGCCCGTGGGCGTCCTCGTCCCCGTCCCCACCCCACGGAGGAGGAAACTGCTCGGAGAGGCAACGCCACCGGCCCAGGATGGCACCGGACTCACGCCCCAGCGGACGCCCTCCAGAGCCCACGTCCATGCGTGGCTGCTCCCGGGCCCCGGCTGCGAGATCCAGGGTTGAGGAGGGAGCCGCCCTCGGCTCTGTCTCTGGTCCCTCCTGTGAGGCCGTGGCCGTCAGCTTCTCCCAGGACTGAGCGAGCCTCCCGGGGCCACAGTTCCCCCAGCGGCAGCCCCCAAACCGCTCGCTGGGCCCGGCCAACAGGGGCAAGGGGAGGGGCGGCACCACCGGCCCAGGGGGGTCCGGGAGAGGGTCCGGGGGAGGGTCGGGGAGAGGGTCCGGGAGAGGGTCCGGAGAGGGTCCGGGAGAGGGTCCGGGAGAGGGTCCTGGAGGGTCCGGGAGAGGGTCCGGGAGAGGGTCCGGGAGAGGGTCGGGGAGAGGGTCCGGAGAGGGTCCGGAGAGGGTCCGGGAGAGGGTCGGGGAGAGGGTCCGGAGAGGGTCCGGAGAGGGTCCGGGAGAGGGTCGGGGAGAGGGTCCGGGGGAGGGTCGGGGAGAGGGTCCGGGAGAGGGTCCGGAGAGGGTCCGGGAGAGGGTCCGGGAGAGGGTCCTGGAGGGTCCGGGAGAGGGTCCGGGAGAGGGTCCGGGAGAGGGTCCGGGAGAGGGTCCAGGAGGGTCCAGGACAGCGTGTGGTCAAGGACCAGATCAGAGCCCCCGGGACCTCATCCCCTCCTGCCCTACTGACCCACGAGCCCCTGGCCAGTGTCCGTGTGCCGCCCTGTGCCCCGCTGGCTCCACCTGGGTTGAACTGGGTTCCTCAGAGGATGTTCAGTCCTCAGCCTGCACCTGTGACGTGGCCTTTGGGAAGCAGGGTCTCTGTGGATGGGATCGAGTTAGGGTGAGGTTCCTGGATTATGGGGGCTAAATGCAATGACGGAGAGACCCAAGGGACAGAGCTGGGGGTGCCGCGGCCACCAGGGCTGGAAGAGACAGGCAGTGCCCTGCCCATACCTCGGTTTCAGACCTCCAGCCCCAGGACCCCAGGAGAGTCAATGTGCCTTGTGTCAAGCTCCCAGTCTGTGTGTTTTTATTCTCTTTGGCCCCAGGAAACTGGCCCACAGCCCTGGGGACAGGCAGCAAGGAGGAGAAGATGGGAGCCACCCTCCTGCTCCCCTCTGGCCTGGGGTTCTCAGCTCACGCCCCCCCACCCCACCCCCGGCAGCTCCCTAGGGTAAGGGAGGGGTTCTTGTTTCTTTCTCGTGTAGAAAATTGTCCTCAAAGAGCTGGGGATCAAAGAGAGCAAGTGTCAGAGCCCGATGTCCAACCCCAGGCCTGGCCCGTGGCCACTGGGCAGTTTCCTCCCCAGCACGTGGCCTTTCTCGTTTCTTGCAAGTTCTAAGAAAACGCTCAGGTGTGACAGCCCCAAAATCACAGCATGGGAGCTCCAAAGATCCGTCCCTCCACCACACCAATAGGTAGCTGGCAAAACCTGTCAGAATCAACTTTTTGGGGCTCTGGTCCCAATCAAAGGCTCCCGGCGCCCAGGGACGTGCCGCGTGAAGGAGAGGCCTCCGCGTCACTGGCTGACGGCGTAGACCACAGGACGGGCGGGCAGCCTGCTCTGCGTGTCCTCTTGGCCGGCTCCGGTGCCCGCAGGTCGAGCCGACACCAGTCTGGGGGTTGCTGGGGAGCCGTTTGCAGACCCATCACCATCCACAGTCGGCCCCTCTGCATCAGTGACCACCTCAAGGGCCCGGGGGTGGGGTGCGCCCAGGCCGGGAAGGCCTCCAGGGCAGACAGGGGGGCTTCCGGAGAAGGAGGAATTCTGCCTCCAGACAGCAACGCCAGCCCCTGCTGCGTCTCCAGCCTGCCACGCGGATCCGGACTTGCCAGCCCCACATCACATGCGCCAATTCCTTGAAATATGTCACCCAGTGTGTATATAAACACACGCACTCTCCTGGTTCTCTCTCCTGGAGAACTTTGCCTGCATAGGACAAGGAAAGTCACTAAACAAATGCACGACTACAAACCACAACAAGCAGCAACGGCAAACCCTGGGGAGGGGAGCCTGCTTCCAGGATTTATTACGTTACAATGTTCAAAACCTCCAGTTTTCAACAAAAAATCATGAGGCATGCACAGAAACAGGAAAGTAAGGCCATTCACAGGGGAGAGAGAAATCGAGGGAAACCACCCTTGAGGGAGCCCAGTCGTTGACTCTACTAGACAAAGAACCTAAAACGGCCTCAGAGATGCTCAAAGGTGGACCGAGACCAGGAAAAGGGCGTCTCACAAAGGGAGGTTATTGGCAAAGACACGGCAGTGGTAAAAGGACCAGGAAGAAATTCCAGAGCTAGGATTCCTGGCTGGGGAGAGGCAGGGAGAGCCGAGCCTCCATACAGCCCGGGCCCCCCGAGTTTATTCATTTTTGTGTTCGTTTATTCAGGAACACCTCCTTGGCATGTAGCATTGTTCTTTGATACTTTTCACTCCCATAATTAAATACTAATGTGTAAGCTATTTGTTTCCTGACTGAACACTCCCCACACATCCCCCCAGGGTAGTTTGCAAACCAAGTCTCTCTCATTCGCCAGAGAATCTGCAGCACCCAGAAATGAGATGAAGAAATGGATGGATGGATGGATAGATGGATGGATGGATGGGCAGGTGGATGGATGGGTGTGTGGATGGATGACTGGGTAGATGGATGGGTGGGTGGATGGGTGGACGGATGGGTGGATGGATGGATGGATGGGTGGATAGATGGATGACTGGTTGGATGGATGGATGGGTGGGTGGATGGGTGGATGGGTGGGTGGATGGATGGGTGGATGGACAGACAGGTGGGTGGATGGATGGATGACTGGATGGATGGGTGGATGGGTGGAGTCTCTGATTCCCTGAGACAGGGCCGGGCTCCCTTCCAGAGCCAGGAACCTCACAGTCACAGACCCCCACCTCCAAAGCCTTGCCATGGGCCTCTGCCATGGGTCCTCCCTCCCAAATTCCTGTGGCAAGGTGAGGGGGGAAAGGGGAGGGAGCCCAGTCCCTCCCCCTAAAATCAGGAAGAGGGGATAGGAGGTTTGGAGCTCAAACCCGGGAATCCCAGGGTTCTGGGGCAGATGGGGGCACGTGCCCCCCTCCACATGCACACAGTGGCCACCCAAGGCCGCACCTGAGCAGGTGACAGGGGTGGGGTAAGGAATGCTTTACACTCCTTGACTGCTCAAGCAAATGCCATGCCATGCATCAGCTTAAACAAGGGGAATTTATAGGCTCTCGGTTTTGAGGCCAGGAGAAGTCCAAATGCAGGTGATGCTTTCTTCCCAGAGACTGGCAGCTGGTGACCACTGCACACAGCGGTGTCTCCCGGCCTCTCCGGCCTTTTCCGAATTCCATCGAGTTCAGCCTCTGGCTGCTCCTTCTGCCTTTCTCTCTGTCTGGATTTTCATTCAGTTATAACGGACTCCAGAAAGGGGACTGAACCCTCCTGGTTGAGCCGGGCCACACCTTTAGTGCACCAGCTCCTCAGAAGGTCCGCCTGACTAGGTTCTCACCACGGGAGTGGATTAGGTTGACTAACAGGTTTGTCTGGGGTTCGTGCAGCTCCAAACCACTGCAGGGCTGATTTTCAGCCTGAAGAGCAAGTCTCTGGGTAACAGACCTCGCAGTGCAGGCTCTGGGGCTCGGGGTCCACCTGGGGTCCCATCTGCCCCTCTGGCCTCTGGTCACCGGCTCCCCATGTCACCCTCACAACTGTGTCCTCCGCCTCTGTCTCTCAGGATCCATCTGTCCATATCCGTCTGTCTGTCTGTCTGTCCCTCTGTCCTCACGTGTTGGCCTATGTTGTCTGTCCAGCCTCTCCAAGTCTGTCCTGGCCCGTGGCTCCTGTGTCATGTCTCTGCTCCCTAGCAGCTGGTTTCAGGGGGCTGCAGTCAGGGAATGGGGGGGTCTCAGGGTCCAAAAGGGCTGGCATGTGACACCTGGAAACTGAGGCCAAGTCTGGGACCCCACAGATCAGGGAGACCAAGGGTGGGGTGCAGGTGAGGCCCCCGAGATGGACTGAATAGCGCTAATGGGCAGTGCTGGGTCCACAGAAACATTGTGGCCATGCCCCCCGAGGTGGGACCCCGAGGTGGGCCCCTCAGTCAATCATGGCGCCCCTTCCCATGGAGCCCCACAGGATCCCAGAATCTTTTGGACCTCCCCCAGCCCAGGACTCATGCCCCACCCCTAACCCAAAGGCCAAGGAGGAACCTCACTCCCTGCAGTCCCCAGAGCCCCATTAATATCAGCTTCCCTGGGGGGCAATGCTGTCCCCAACCTGGGGGTGACAAATGGGCTCCCATCACCCCCCATCTGCGGTCTCTGTCCCTGCCCCCATTTCTTGGGACTGCCCCCTCCCCAATTCCCTGAGCACACCCCTCCACACCCCAGCCTTGGCCCTCCCCATCCCTGGCTCCTGGCAGGCTCCGAGCAGCCGCCATCTGACCTGGCTGCTGTTGCCACGGAGAGATCTGAACATCGGGCATCATTAGGTACGGCTTGTGGATCGCTGTGAAATCTCCGATCCTGGTAACTACATCTGCTGTAAAAGAGAAAGAACCTGGTGTTAGAAAACGCAGGGACGTGTGTTTAGGGTGTCTCCAGTGGTTCAGAAGAAACGCAAATACCCGTAAATAGCCGGATATGGGTAGCAGGTGCAGGTGGAGATGACACATGCCACAGGCAGAGCAAACAGGGAAATGCAATCTCCGGGAACCCCGGCAGCGGCTGCAGAGGCTCCCATCGTGTGTCTGCCAGTTTGAGATCACACCAGAAATAAAAGTCAGGAAGGCCACCCGCAGGGGCCTAGGCCCCAGACTCCCTGACCGGGTGATGGGCACCAGCGTGAACAAACCCGACAGAATCCCCTAGTGGAGTGAGACGTACAATGGTAGAAGGGGGTGCCAACAGGGTTGAGAGAGGGGGGCATGGGGTGTCTGCCCGGTGGGCCCTCAGGGGGACTTGAAGCAAAGGCTGGAAAGGTTTTGGGGGTGATGGGGGTGGGGGTGCACCTGGCAAAGGCCCAGAGAGGATGTGTGAGTGGGACCCGGATGGACAGCAGTACCGCCGCCCCTACGTGTGGGCCTGGGGTTCTCGGCCGTGGTCCCCCGGCCGTGTAACCCCGTGTGCGCCCCGCACCCCTGCGGTGCGCCCCCGCGCTCCCCGCATGCGCCCTCGGGGGCTCCCGGCGGCCCTAAAGCACCTACTGCCTGCGCGGGTTCCCTTTAGTTGTGCTCAGCCGTCACCCGCCCTTACTGTTGTGCAATTAAAACTCTGGGGCGACGATCACGCAGTTAGAAACGGCCCTTCCCACGGCGGAGCGCGCCCCTGAAGGGCGCCTGGGCGGGCAGCAGAAGGCCCCGCGTCCCGGGCCGCATCTCCGCGTCTTGCTCGCCTTCTGCGGGGCGAGGCGGTCAGCGGACACTTCCCGAGCCCCCTGCGCGCCGGGCCGGGACTGGGGAGGTGGCGGGGAGGGGGACAGAGTGAGGAAAAGCCGGGCGTGGTGCGGGGTGGTCCGCGGAGCCTCCGGAGGCGAGGGCGAGGCCCTGCGGGTCCCGGGGAGGACAGGCCGAGGGCCACACCGGGCCGGGGCGGGGGCGGCAGAGGGACGGTTCTGGGAAATGTTTCTTCGTGGCCTTTGTGTTTAAGCAGAGCGCGTACGCAGCAGGGGTAAGTCATGTGGGTGGACCCGGCCCAGCGACCAGCAGCCCGGGGTCGGCCCCAAAGACCCCCAATGCCCACCCCCACCGCGGGACCGTGACCCGCCGCTGTGTCTGCTCGTGAACTTCCGAGAGGCCCACACAGCGGGTTCGTTTGTGCACAGCCTCTTCCGTCCGCGCTGTGTCTCGGGGTTCATCCTCTCTGAGGTGGGGAGAGGGGCTCCCCCCTTTTCTTTGCTGCGGGGGTTCTGGGGCATTTGGGCGGCAGAGCCTCTGTGTTTACTGAGAGAGGGGTCAGCTCTGGGGGTTCTCGCCAGAGCCCCTGGGTGGAGGGAGCTGCCTTAGTGGGGTGGGAGGTGGTGGGAGCTCCAGGGTGGGGGGCACCTTCTCCCTCACACCCAGTCCCGGGGTGCCCCAGTGTGTCTTCCTTCTCACCTCTTTCCTCTGGATCTCCCAGCAAGCTCCCCCCGGTCTCTGTTCTGTCCCCGTCCTCCAGGCACTGGGGGATCTTTCTAGAATGTTCACCAAAGCCCACTGCTCCCCAGCTCCCCATTGCCCACACTCCTCACGGGGTCCCCTCTGGCCCAGCACCCGTGCTGGCCACACTGGCTGCTTCAGCATTCCCAAGGTGCCAGGCGCATCCTGCGCTCCCATCTCCTCCTCCAGGAAGCCGCCCTGACTGCCCCCCGTGATTTACCCAGGGAGGTGAGCACCTTCGTTTGACTTCGTTGAACGTTCCCCTCCCCCATGGCCTGTAGGGGTTCCACACTGGTGACCCCCAAGCCAGGGTGTGAAACCCCTCTCCACGCGCCTGGGACTCTGTGGGCCAGGAGGTTAGGCAGGTTCCGTGGAGCTGTCCCTGTGCCACGGCCTCGGGGCAGGAACCAGGTGGGGCTGTTCACCCCGTGTCTGGGGGCTGACGCTTCTGGAACCTTCTGGGCTGCCAGCTGGAACTCTTCATGGCCTGTTCTCGTGCCCTGGGCCTCCTCATGGCATGGTGGCTGCTTTTGAGAAATAAGGAGGTTCTTGGTTGGGGGAGTCAAGAGGGGAGGAAGAATTGGGGGGCAGAGAGGGGGCTGTGGGGGCTGCAGTGCCCCTGGGCCAATTAGTCCCAGGCAAAAGATGGATTTATCCGGGGCTTTGCGATTAGGGAGGTGGGAGGGAGCGAACCCAGGGCGAGTCAAACTGGTGGGCCTAGGGGCTTGCACATCGCAGTGGCAACTCAGGGCTCCTGGGGGGTAAAGGGCCTGAACCCACACCTGGCAGGCTCCGCACCACACCTGGAGCCTCAGGGAGGGGACAGGAGGGGCCTGCGTGTGGGGGCCACATCCCACGTGGCAGTGAGAGGAGAAGGGACGGGGGTAAACTGAGGGCCCACGAGCTGGGCAGCCAGGCGCAGAGAGGGTGTGGGCGCCGGCTCTGCTCCCTTTGGGTTCTCTTTATTGAACTCGTTTTTCTTCCTGTCTCAGAGCAGCTGAGAAGGAAACAGAAGCTTAACTGAATCCCACACTTGGGGGGCGGGAGCCTCTTTTCAGCTGGAAGGGGTGCAGGTGCGGGTGGGGGCCTCAGGCCTCACGGCTAAGGGAGCCACGATCACCCGCCAACGTGACTCTGCTGATGTCCATCACAATCGTGCTGCGCCTCCATCTGGGTGAAGCACCGCGACCCTTCAGGGTTCTAGATAGTTCCAGACGGGAGCCAGAGATCCAGAGACCAGCCGGATCCCTCCGCGCAGGGTCCCTGCCGACCCACAGCCCCTCCCCTGCCTCGCTCCACCTAGCCGGGGTTTCCACAGAGCCCTCCTTGATCAGTCCCCTGGTGGGAGGCTCACTCCCAGGCCCCGGCGTCTCCCATGCCAGCTCTCCTTCCCTCCCTGAAGACAGCAGGGTGCTTCACCCCCAGCCTGGGAACTCACTGTGTGGGTATTCTAAAGAAAAACAAACTGGTTTAAGCCAAGAAGGGGCATTATTGGCCCTCTGACTGGTGCTGGTTGTGGACGTCAGGCACAGCTGGATCCAGGCTCCCACGGTCATGGCATCTGGGTCCTGTCTCTTGGCTCTGCTGTGCCCACTCTGAGAAAGGGGCACAAAGGTGCCGGGTGGCCAGTGGTGGCCCTGGGGGAAGACTCAGGGTGGCAGCCCCTGAGCCGGGCACTCTGGGGTGCAGAGGAAGCAGCACATGAGGCCGACAGCGTCTTGGGGCCGCTGTGGGGAAGGGACCGTGGGCTGAGACCTGAAGGCGGAGTACAGGGGAGGGCAGAAGGCAGAGAGCAGTGGCCGGGGCCGGGCGGGGAGGGTCCACAAGGCGCCCGGCGCCCATCACGGCCTCGGAGCTGCATCCTGAGGGCACTGGGCAGCCACGGGAGGTTTGGAGCTGGGGAGGCGCAGCCCGTTGGTGCTTTTGAAGGGTCCCTCGCTGCCCTGAGCAAAGACCTGCAAACAGCCACACCAACGTCCCCAGGCGGAGGGGGGACTGGACCCAGGGGCGTCAGGGAGGGCTGCCCACCCCTCGCACACATGCGTACACTGACGAACACAGTTACACACGTGGCGTTACACACCCCCATGCAGTTACACTCAGTTACACGCTTGTGTGAACACAGCTACACACAGCCACACCTGCACACACACAATGTTACACAAACATGCACACACAGCTGCACCCACACACATGGCGGCCCAGCGCCCAGCAGGTGCTGGGGAAGAGACCAGAAGGCGCCCCGTTGCCTTGGCAACACATCCTGGGACCAACTAGCCTCGTTAGCTCATCCGCCTGGGAGTCGGGGTGGGGGTGGGGGGCTGCTCCAGACTCACAGAGGCTCCTGGGGGCTTTGGGACAGCCTGACACTGGCCCCACGGGGATGAGGGAGCGAGAACCGCCCTGCCCTGGGTTCTGGGGGGTGGGGGGGCTGCCCCAGGGACTCTCAGAGGCTCCGAGCCTGGTTTGAGGGTCTGGGAGGGGCCCCCAGCTCCGGCCAAGCCCTTGCGGTGTGCCTGTCCTCAGGCAGCTCCGACGCTCCCGCCGCCCGACTCTGTGCCTGTGTCTCCTCGCTCAAGGGGACAAACGAGGGGATCCAGGAGCAACACAACCGGGGTGCAGCCTTGGACACAGTGGGGCCCCGTCAACATGCCCCAGCTCTCAGTTTCCTCCTGTGACTTGGTGCTTCCTTGATGGGCTTGGCACACAGCAGGAGCTCAATAAATGCTTGTTGGCTCAGACATGCTAGCTCTCCTGCAGCCCACCCAGCTGCGGGGTCTCCCAGCCCTGCTGTCTCCACCGCCGCCAGTCCCGGCTTGTGGCTGGGAAGGGGGTCAGTGGGTGGGGTGCCCGATGGGGGCTCTGACCAAGTGTGGGGGCTCAGCCGGGCACGCTGGCCACGGGCACCTCTGCACAGCAGCCAGTTCTTGCTGCCAGCCCTAGGCCTCACCTTCGTACCTGGGGTGGGGTGTCTGCGAGGGAAGCTGGGCCTGCAGCCTGAGCGCCCCTGACCTGCTCTCGATCCTGCATCATGGCCAGCCTCCACTCCCCTCATCCCCTCCGGCTCTCCCTGCGATCCCTCCTTCCAGCCTCTGCTCCCTGCCTGGGAGCCACCCACCTGCCTCCTATGCGTCTGCAGGCTGTAGCTCCGACGCTTCCTCCTTCCCAACTGCGTCTGCAGAGACTGGATGAAACAAGTCTGTCCTTGTTCCCCCACACCCTGAGCCCCCCCACCCCAGGGACCAGATTCGGTCGCCATGGCAGGGGAGCGTGTCTGTCTCTCCCAGCTTTGCCACAGTCATCTCGTGCCCCGGAGCTGATGCTGAGCAGGGAGCAACAAGTCCCTGTCAAATAAGTCAGCGAATGCCATGACATGCCGATTCAGCCTCAGTTTCCCCATCTGCAGATAGAAGGACTCTACAGCAGCCCGAGCTCCACCCTCCAGGGCTGAGACGTCCTGAGCTGCACCCCTAGATTCTGCTCCTGTCCCCCCAGCCTCTTGTGACAGGGCACTGTGATCGCCACACCTCCACCGGGACCGGGGTCTCTCACCCAAATCAATCCCCCCACTCCCTGGGGACCCCGGAATGGGAGGGCAGGGAATCCACAGGGAAAGGAGTGGCCAAGGTAGTGGCAATTCTCCCTGCGACGGAAGCAGAGGCGCAGGGTGTGGGGTCATGGGCTGACCCCTCAGCGACCCCACAGGAGCCTGGAGATGGAGCAGCCATGGTTTCTGCTTACTCGGCCCCCAAGGCCCCCCCTGGGACAGCACCGAGACCCCCGGTGTTGGAGATGACACATCCCAGACAGCGGAGATGGCGAGAGCTGAGCAGGGCGTGGGGCAGCAGGACACAGAGGAGAGGCAACTTCCCCAGCAGAGTGGCCGGGGCCTTCCTGGAGGAGGTGTTGTCTCAGCTGAAGCCTGGAAGCTCGGAATTGGGCAGGTGGGGACACATTCCAGGCAGCAGGAACAGCCTTTGCAAAGCCTGGAGACCAGCTCCCCACCCCATCAGGGTCGCTGATCGATTCCTGTCGAATGGGAGGGGCTGGGGCCAAGCAGATGGAAACGACAGGCAGGTGGGGGCAGCTCCGGCAGCCGAGGGGACACTGTCTCCCAGACAGCACCGCCTCGGAGGGGGCACCCTGGCACCCCTCTCTCTGGAGGGCACAGGTTAAAGTACTGGCTCCCCCAGCTGGGCTGCCTTGGGCTCAGTTTCCTCACCTGTAAAATGGGCATGCTAACAGCCCCAACCCATGGGTGTCTGTAGCTGGCACACAGACCTGCTGAATAAATATTAGCTGCGGTTCTAGCAGGGCCCGGGGTTCCCCCGTGGTGAAGGGGTCCCGGCCGTCCTGCGTCCCAGCACAATGTGGGCGGGCGGGCGTGGAGCAGGGTGAGTGAGGACATATTCGATCCTGAGGCCCCCCCAGCCCTCCCTGAGATTCAAGTGAATTTCCTCTCTTGTTATTAAACAGCAAAGCAAGCGCATGTCCACCCCCGCATTCCCGAAACACCTTTATTGCACAAAAAACGGCATTTATAGACAAACACGATTGGCGGGGGATTCTTAAACATTTATCCACAGTCAACTTCAAACACAAAGATATCAAACAGCGCAGGGGCATATAAAATGGGGACCCCCTCCCACCGCAACGGAAAGCGGGTTAGAAGGGGTGAGGGTTAGAGAGGAGGAAACCGGAGGGGGTGGCAAGCTCCAACCAGGGCCCCTTTCCACCTCCTCAGCCCCACAGGACTCGGCCCTGGGTGGCCCCCCAGATTCCAGAGGGACCCCCTCATTCTAAATCTCAAGGAGGCACAAACGAGCCCCCATGCCAGTGCACAGGGCCTCCCCAGACGTGCAGCCATTCCTGAAACCTTGGGGCGGCCCTCCCTGCTCAGCTGTCACCCTTTGTGCCAAACCTTGTCCCTCCATCCCCCTGACCCTAGATTTCCAAATCCCACTGGGGGGTGGGGGGCAGGTGGTCTCCCCCAGGGAGAAACCAAGGCAGGAGCTCTCTGCACCCCTGAGGGTCCCTCGAGCCCAGCGAGCAGCCCCAGGAGGCTGAGGGCTAGCCTGGCCTGGCCTCTGCTTTGAACCGATCGTTTCTTTGTTTTGTTCTGAACTGGAAAAAACCCACGAAATTCGTTCAAGGACCCACAGAACCTGACACAGTCAAGCCCATGATCCACCCAGTGGTTTTTTGAAGAAGCCACATCAAGGGACCCCCCCAGCCCCTTCCTGACGCCCCCACCCCACCCCTACCAAAGCCTATTTACATGCGTGCAACAAAATCCGTGACCAGTCCCTGGGGGTCGGTAGCTGCCGCAGGCCCTGAGGTGGCAGCCCCCAGCCGCAGAGGGACAGGAGGAACGGGTGGGGGTCCATGGGCAGGCAGCTGCTCTCTGGGACCCGCTGAGCAAGCCTGGGCACTGGGGCCCTGCCGTTCCGGCTCCCGAAGGAAGGGCGGCCGGCGGAGAAGGTGTGCAGGGGGTGGCAGCTGCCCCGGTCCCCGCGGGTGACGTCAGGCTCTCTGTCATCTTCCGTCCAGGCTCTGCCTTTCCTTTGTTGGGAACCTGTGTCAGGTACCCGTCCTCTGACCGGCTCTCACCCTCTGGAGCCTGGGGCCGGGGCACTGCCCAGAGGGCCAGGTTGGCAGAGGCCGTGCCCAGAGCCCAAAGGGTCAGCCCGGGCCTGGGATGGCAGCAGGGCTCCGGGGAGAGGGTGCCTGGCCCCTGCAACCCCCCTTCTGGAACTTCGTGCGGGAGGGCAGCGGTGGGGTCGAGGGCCGTGAAACCCGGGGCAAAGGAGGACACTTGGCTTGCAGACCAGCCCCCTCCTCCTCTGAAAACTGGAATTCATGAGAACCACCCTGCCGTCGCCGGGGGCAGCCCTGGGCCCAGCACCAGCCAGGCCTGGGTGAGAGCCCAGCTGCCCCCACCCCTGCCCCTGGGGCCCCGGTGGGGATGCTCACAGGCAGGGCAGCAGGGAGGTCAGGGGCAGCTCCTTCTCCCCCAGCAGCGTGTCCCGCTTGAGGCTGCCCTTGTTGACCACCTTGATGCGGAGAGCCAGCTTGCGGGCGCTGGCTGGCCCCAGGCCGTCGAAGAAGAAGTCTTCGTTGAAGACGGGGTGGCGGCTGTTCTTGACGATGGTGCTGCGCTGCTTCTGCAGCTTGCCTGGCACCAGGCACAGGCCCACGCAGCAGTTGATGCTGCGCGCGTCGCACAGCCGGTCGTAGAGGCCCTCGGCGGCCAGCAGCCGCACGCGCAGCCGGGCCTGGGCCGGCGCGTACTCGGCCAGCAGCCGCACGCTGCCCCGAGGGTCCATGCCCACCGCCAGCTCCGCGCGGGACGCGGGGTCCGGCTCGGCGCGCGGCTCGGGGGCGGCACGGCGGAGGGCGCGGCGCCGGGCCCCGGGGCTGGTGTCCGGCGTGCTGTCGTCGGCCGACAGGGAGCCGTGGCGGCCCGCCGAGTGCCTGAGCCGGCTCACCTTGGCCTGGCCGTCCTGCGCGAAGCCCTTGAGCAGCGACACGGAGCGCGACAGCAGCGGGGAGCCGAACGGGGAGGACTCGGCCGAGGACCCCGTGTCGCTCTCCCCACCGCTGAAGCAGCGGCCGGGGCTCCGGAGGGGGCCCCCGTCTTCCCCGTTGGCCTTGGCGCCCGCCCGGCGGCGCCCCGCGCCCGGGGAGCCCACCTGCGCCAGCGCGCCGTGCTCGCTGTGGAACAGGGACTCCTTGCGGCGCGTGTGGGGGCTCTCGGCCAGCGTGGCGAAGCCGTAGGACGTCTGGGCCTTGGGCACCGAGGGCAGGGACATGGCGCCCTGGGCCTCCGTGCCGGCCGCCTCGGGGGCTGGCGCGTCCTCGGCGCTCTCGATCTGGATCACGTGCCGGGTGGCGGCCTTCAGCAGGCTGCGGCTCTCGGCTGCCAGCTGGGCGGGCAGCCGGGGGCTGCGGGGCGCGCGGCGCGGCGCGGGCGAGGCCGGGCTCTGCTCGGCGGCGCCGGGCTCGGCCGGGCCCTCGGCCTCGGCGGCGCCCGCGGGCAGCTTGGGAGGAATGAAGAAGTCGGGGATTTTGTCCGGCGTGAGCACGTTGCTGTGCAGGGGCCCCTTGGCGGCCTTGTCGGCGGCCTCGCCCCCCGCGCCCCGGGCGGCGCCGTTCTCCCCGGACCCCCGCAGCCGCTCCAGGAACCACATGTTGGTTTTTCTCATGGGGGCGGGACGCGGCAGGCCGGGAGCGCGGGGCCGCGTCTGGGAAAAGAGGCAGGACGCGGGGTGCAAGTCACTCTAGGGGTGTCCGCCGGCTGAGCGCGCCCCTCCCCTCCCGGCGGGATCGCGCTGAACTTCTGAGGGGAGAGGTGGGGGCGGCGCCGAGACTCGGGAAGCTGCGGGGGGCGCAGCCCCTTCCCACCCTCGCCCCCGCCTGACGGCTCTCCGAGCGCTTTCTCAAGGCTCCGTCCCCAGGGAAAACACCCCAAGATGTGGATGGGTCCCGAGGTGTCCCAGCCCCGCCCCCTCCCCCCAAGCTCCCACCTGTGGCTTCCCTCTGGACTGGGGGGTCCTGGCATTCGCGGCGGTGGAAGGGGGTGACGCCGAGCCTGGGGGCCGAGGGAGCAGCTAACCGAGCCCCGCCTCCTCCCTCCCCCTCGCCCCCCCAAGGATGCAGCCGAGGTGGGGGTGGGGTCCTGGCGCCCCGCGGGACGTGGCGGGCTGGGAGCTCACCTGCGCGGGGCTGGGGTCCGAGGCTGGAGGCTCTCCCGCGGGCGCGCGGTGCTCTCGGCGCGGGGGCTCCCGGGGCGGGCGGGGGTCGCGGCCGCAGCTTTGGGGCGCGCGGCGGCCGCAGCGCAGTCGGCTCATTCACCAGCGGCGGCGGGAAACCGCCCAGCGGCCGCCGCCGCCGCCGCCGCCGTATTCCACCTAGTACCGCCGCAGCACCCCCGCCCCCAGGGCGAGCGCAGGGAGGAGCCTCACCCGGACCCCGCGCCGGGTGGGGGCCTATGGGAGGAAGGGAGGCGGTCGCGGTTCGCTAATGACCACGTGCCCACGGATCCCGGGAGTCGAGGACCCCAAACCCCTCCCTGCCGGAAACCCCAGGCCCCTCCCTAAGTTTGTCTGAGGAGGGGCGCAGGCCCACACTTGCCGCTGCACCCCTCGGGTGAGCAGTTTTCCCGGCTAAGAAAGATGAATGAAATAATAACGAGTAATAATAACCGAGCACTTTTTTCTGGGCCAGGCTGTAAATGACCTTCCCTCATCTCCTTTTCTCCCCCAATGTGTGGATGAGGATGGGCGTTCCCTTCTAGAAATGAGGAGTGGGAAGTGCAGCAGGAGGGAGCGGGTAGGCCCCCAGGAGCTGGAGAGGGGCTGGCGGCCCTTGGTCTCTTCCACAGCGTTCCACCCTCGGGGACCCAGCTGTGACCAAGGGTCCTGGCTCTGGCCTTCTTGACCTTGGTGGAGGGACCGGGGATCAACAAGTGCACAGGTGAGTGGAAACACCACAGGTGCGGGGCTCCCCAGGGAGAGTGGGGGGCGGGGGTGGCGCTGGAGCAGCCCTGGAGGAGGCTTCAGCTGTGCCCCCCAGGGCCCCACCCTGCCCCTGGAAGCTCCTGGGGCTGCAGGGTCCCCCAGAATCCCCACCAGCACCCTGACTCCTGCTTCCTCTGCCACCCTCCTGCTCCTCACCCCACTCCCAGCCTCAGTTTACCCTCTGGCACCCGAGCCATCCCCCTGTCCGGTGGCAGTTCATGAGGGGCCAGAGAGCGGTTGTATCATCGGGCCAGCCTGGAGCCTCCGGGAAAGTCCCCGTGTCTGGCCGAGCTTGGTTAACACAGAGGAGGGGTGCAGGGAGGCCGTGCAGCCTGGCCCTATAACTCCTTGTAAAAGGAAACCATATAGGGTTCCTGTGGCTATGAGATTTAAAATGGAGCCAGGAGGTCATTCTGGAGGTGACTGTTAGGCAAATCGCAGCCAGATACCACAAACTGCCCAAGTCTGCAAAGCCTCAAGCCGGATGTTCCTCAAAACCCTGAGGACATTGGATGATAAACCAACCACAAGATGAGGGGCTCAGTGAACTGTCAACCTGAAGGACAGAGAACCCCAAATACCCACCAACCAGAAACTACTTGTCTAATTTTCTTTTCCTTTAAAAATCCTTGCCGGGAAATGCCAAGACGGGATTTGATTTGAGTTACCACCCGAATCTTTGCTCCCCAAATTGCAATTCTAAGACCCCAAATAAACGCCCCTGTTGCCTTGTGGCTCGGTTTATTATTTCTCAGTTTACAGTCTCCACCGGACCTTGTCTTGACCCCCAACAGCGGAGCAAGGCAGGCTTTAGAGCTACTCCCCCAAGAAGCCCATCCTGGCTGTGTTCGCCCGGTGAACTGACAGGCCCCCACTTTTCTGTGCAAGTTTCTGTGCTGGGCAGTTCGGACACACATTTGGAACTGGCAGGTTGTGGATTCAAATCCTGATGCAATGTCTTCCTGGCTGTGTGGCTTTCGACAAATGTCTGAACCTCTCTGTGCTCATCTCCTCGGTAGCCAACGATGATGGAAGCCATCCCTGCATTGCAGGGTCTCAGTGAAGATTCAGCGGCTTCACGTTTGCCAGGTGCCCAGAACAGGGCCTGAAATACTTGTGGCATAAGAGCTGCCGACTGGGACTTCCTGGACTGTACAGGGGAGGGGAGGGGCCCCGAGAGGGGGCAGATCCCAGAGACGCCCCCCCAGCCTAGCTCAGCCGGAAGCCCCTCCCCATCCCGCCCATCCTGCTTGGGGAATGGGAAATCCCAATCACCCTCTGTGCAGCCCCTGCCCTGGGCGGGCCCAAGGCCGTCCCTCCAGCCGGCGGCCCTGTGCCATCGGTCGGTAAACACGAGCTTCTCCCGGTCAACAGAACTGTCTGCCTCCCCCTGCAGCAGCCCCGTGGCTGGTGGGCATGGCAAAGCCCTCAGACGGCCCCCCAACCCCCGAAGCTGGGGGTTCTGGGGGGCATTGACTGGCCCCTCCCAGCCCCCGTCATGCAGGAGAGGGGGTTCCCACATGCCAGGCTCAGCCCTGACTCCCGCCCCCCCGAGGGAAACCGAGGCTTGCAGGAGGGGAGTGTGGACCCCATCCTCTCCCCCCACCCCAGCCCTCAGCAGGGGGGCAGGCTCGGAGGACGGGTGGTTTAGAGAGGTAAGGTCCACGAGCCCCACTCCTGAGGACCTTCCAGCAGGGTGGCCTCTGCACCCCCATAAAACCTGGGGGAGGGGAAGGATTCTAGGAACCCCATCTTGCAAGCTCCCAGGAGGGACCCAGACCCAGTTCACGAGGTCATGGGGATTTCAGCGGGGGCAGGGGAGTGTCAGGACCACTGGATTCCAGGTAAGGAGACCGAGGCACAGGGGAGGGAGATGGCTCCTCAGGACAGGAGCTCGGGAGTCACCAGCCCCGACTGCAGCCTCCACATCCCGTTCCAGCCACATCCTCCGCCACGCAGCCACGGGGGTGGGAGCCGAGCCTGAACAAGGGTCTGTCCTGCACCCCCCACCCAGGCCTCCTGAGGGCGAGGCTGGATCAAGGAGTGTTTGTTGAGTGAATAACTGAAGGGAGAATGGGTCAGGAGGCACGTGGGCTCCACCGGAGACCGGGGATTGGCTTCCAGCCCCCAGCTCCTGGCTCGATTGGGGCACCCCAGACCTCGCCTTTCCTGGCTTGGGAGCAGGACAGAGGACGTTGAGTTGGGGTACAAGTTCCAGCTCTGCCCCCTCCCAGCTGAATGGCCTCCCCTCACTAAGCCTCTGTCTCCTTATCTGTAAAGTGAGGGGAATCTGAGGACCCCGAGTTCAGACAGTCCTTAGCACACACCCCAGTGGGGGGTTGCAAAAGAGAGAGGTGCAACGAGGCCTGGGTGGCAGGGGGCTGAGCATTGGGGAACCCAGGACTAGGAATGCATGAAATGCACTCCGGCCCCTCTCTGCCTTGGGCCAGGCCCCATGCCCCCTCCCCACCCTCACCCGTCCTGCACCTGCCACAACAGTTCACTTCCCTCTTGGGGATCTCACCCCTGTGCTCAAGAGAACCCCCCAGCTCCCCCTACACGAGCCTCAGGGGCTCCGTCTGCCCCCTCTGATCGGGGCCCCCTGCCATGCGGCTGCCCACTGCCCCCAGATTCCGATCAAACCACTCTCCACCCAGACCTCCACCCTCCTAGTCATCGGGTCCCAGCCTCTGTGTCGCTCCCCGATGTCACTGGCCTTGAGCTCCACGAGGCAGGGCTGTCGTGGTCACTGTGGCGTGGCCAGCACCTGCCAGGGGTCCTGGCAGATGAGAGGCCAGTGCAGCCTCATTCAAGGACCTTAGCACGGGTGGGTGGATGGACAGAAGGACGGGTGGATGGACAGATGGATGGACAGAAGGATGGGTGGGTGGACAGACTGCTGGATAATGTGGGTGGGGGCTCTTGGTCTCCACTTCTCTGAAACGAGGCTCCCAGCCTCCTCTCGCAGCACCCTGGGATGGTTTTATCCCTGGCTAGTGGCGGAGGAGCACAGCCGTGACCCCCACACCCTCACCAGTGAGATCTAATGCTGGGGCAACTCCCACCCTTTTCCCTCCACCCTCTGCCCTCTACCCTCCGCAGATGCTGCGACTCCAGTGGGGGACAGGTGGGGTCAGGGGCCTCTCTGGGAGAGAAGTTTGAGGGGGAGTTAGAGGAAGGGGAGAGCTGGGGAGGGGAGGTCAAAAGTTGGGGTTCTTGAGAAGGGTGTTGAGGATCAGAGGGAAGATAGGGTGCTGAGGAAGCAGGGTGTCTGGCAGTGTCTCCAGAAAACGGAGCTGCTGCCTGAGATAGGAAGCGATAGAGGGAAGGCAAGGAGTGTGTGCCAACATACTGGGGTGTCTTTGAAAGAGAGGAGATAAACTCGGGTGTTCCCAGAGAGAAGCTTGGATGTGCCCCATCTTGGGATTAAAAACAGAGGCATCTGTGATGTCGGGGTTCACCTCACACTCCCCTCAACAGGCACCTCACAGCCCCCCCTTTTCTCCCACTCCAGACCCCCCTGGTGGGGCCAGATCTGGGGTCCTGTGCTGCCCCTGAGCCTCCTTAACCTTCCACTTGGGAAACCCATCACCCAGCCCATTCCACAAAGCCCTGAACGTGCAGATGGGATGACACTCCTCATGGTCATTCCCAGGTTTAATTACAAACCAGCTTTGAATGTCCAGTCCAGGTCGGCAGGGAGGATGGCTCCCCGGGTGGGGCAGGGGCTGCATAATCACCCCCATGTCAATGGCCTTGGAGCATGCCTGTGTGCCCCCCATCATCCCAGGTGAAACCCAAGGCTGCCTCCCACTTCAACATCAGTCCCCGGCCTGAGAACGCTAAAGCACCTTAATTTTTCCTCTCCCCAAAGGCACAACTGTGCCCAATTTTTCAGGTGGAGAGACTGCGGCCAGCCAGGGAAGGGGTCCATCCCCACATCAGGGACTCAGGGACCCTCCCTTTCCAGGCAGATAAGCTGAAGTCCAGCCCGGGAGGAAGACAGTGTTGCCTCCTTGGCCCCTTCCAGGGACCCTCCAGACTGGTCTCCCACAGAAGGGGCTGCTTGTGAATATATTGTTTTCAAGGCGAGAAAAGGTGCCATCTTTGGTATGTACCCCTCACTCGGGGCCAAGGGTAGTGGCAGACAGGGGCTCCAGAGAGAGAAAGGGACCAAGAGTCCCAGTTTTCTGGCCCCACTGAGCCTCTCACGAGGGCTGCTGGAGGAAGGAAGATTTCAGAGGCTCGTGCGCAAGGAAGGAGAGATGGTGGCAGTTCTGGCCTGGCCAGGGTCTACGCGAGGCTGAGAGCTCGTAAGGCCACAGTGGGGTTGTTGGGGAGCAGGGCAGGCTCCGGGCTGAGACTCAGCACCTGGGGGGAGAAAGCAAAGCAGAGGTCAAGGGTCCACTGGCCTGAGTTCGAATCCCATTTCAGGCTTGCTCTGTGGCTCTGAGCAGGCTGCACCCCACTCCTCTACCTCGATGGAGCTCCATGAGCACCAAATCTCAGGACCCAGCAGCAGGGGCTGCACACTGCAGGGACCCAGCAAGGGGCCTCTTGGGCTGACAGCCTGGGTGCGGGCCCGGCTCCCTGCTTTCTTGCTGTGCAACCCAGGGTGATGCCTTAGCCTCTCTGTGCTGTCTCCTCTTCTGTGAAGTGAGATCGCTAACCACAGTGCCTGTCTAGTTGTGAGCAGCAGTGTGGGGAGGGGGGGGCTGGGTGCCGCCCAGGGGCTGCTACTTCTATGGCCATCAGCGTCATTTCTGGCATCACCGCATCCTCTGGGGGTGGAGCAGAAGCTGGCATGTCCACTTTCAGGGATGCACAGGACACGCCCCATCCCCGGCACCCCAAAGCTGGTCCCAGACCAGGAGCCCCCCCCTCTGCCTGCAGCCTGAGGGCAGGCTTGGGGCCGAGCCAGAGGGAAAGAGGCAGGAGGACCGCCGTCTTGGGGACCGGGGAGGGGGGCTTCCCGCCAGAAGCTCCTCTCCTGGCTCAGCCCTTGGGGAAATCCCATAGACCCCCCCAGCCCTCCCTCCCCCTCGAGAGCCCCAGCCCCACTTCCCCATGTCCTCTTCCCTCCATCGACTGCCCTGCAGCCCCCTCCCCCCGGAGAGACCCCCGGGGCTCCCTGCCCCCAGCGGGAGGCCCCGCACCCAGGCGCCGGCAGCGTCTCCTCTTACCTGCCCCTCACTGGCTGGCCCCCGGCCCCAGTGCCCACCTCCTGCACCTCTGCTGCCCTGCGTCCCGCCCCTGCTCCCTGGGAAACAGGGTCCCCCACAGCCCAGCCACCCATTCCCAGGGACGACAACACGCCCGCCCCAAAATGCAGACACACGACTCACGACCGCCAAAGAGTGGGAGCCACCCAATCGTCCGTCCACCGACGGATGGGCAGACAGATGCGGTGCGCTCCGCGACGGAACAGCGTCTGGCCCTGGAGGAGCCTCCCACATGCCACACCACGGGGGCGCTCAGGGAAGGGAGCCAGGCCCAGAAGCCGGACGCCGCGACCCCACTTCTGCGAAACGCCCAGGCACCTCCCAGGGGTAGGACGAGAGCGTGTTTCCTTTTGGGGTGTGGAACATGTTCTGGAATTAGGGGAGATGGCTGCACCAGCCTGGGAACGCATGAAAAACCGCCGAATTGCACTTTAAATAGCAAAGTGCGCGGAGGTGGACTGACTGCATCTCGGTATGGAAAATGGCTCGACGCGCACCTGCTCAGGGCTCCCGCTTGACCACGCCGCGCAGGTGCAGCTCGCTCTCGGCGGCCACGATGGGCTGCCCGTTCCGCAGGTGGTGCTCGATGAGGTGGCTGATGCTCTCGAACAGCACGTCCTTGGTCCGCACCTGGGAGGGGGAGGCATCAAGGTCTCCTGGCTGCCGGGGGTGAGCCTGGCCCCTCCCTGGGCCCCCCACACGGGGGACCCCACAGTGCTGGGGAGGCTCGTTGGAAGCCTCCGGATCCGGCGCAGGACCAGCCTCGGAACCCCAGGCCGGGCTGGGAACAGGCTCCGCAAGGGCCGGGAGGTTCCGGGCCGCCCCCCGATGAGCGCTGAGTGATGAGATGCGAATGGAACCTTGTTGGAAACAGGGTCTTCACAGATGGCGCGGGTGCAAGGGCCTCAAGATGAGGAGACTCTCGGATTTACCGGGGGGCCCTAAACCTCCTGGCAGGTGCCTTTACCAGGGTGACAACAGGAGGGAAGACGGGGCAGAGGCTCGGTCCCCTTCAGGTTTCAGGGGGCGCAGCCTGGCCGACACCTCGATTTCCAGCTCCAGGGCTAGGAGAGGGTAACCCTCCGCTGTTCTAAACCCCCAGTGGGGGTACTCTGGTGTGTCAGGCTGAGAGAGCCAGCACGCTCCTGGAATCAAGAAACGTGGACCAGAAAATTAGAATCCAGAACCCAGACTCAGAACCATCTGCCTCTTGAAAATTGGGGCATCGCCGAGCATTGGAGCTGGAGGCTAAGCGGGGCGTCCCTGGGCCGCAGCTTCCCCAACTTTCCTGGATGAAGCTGGGCACCTGGGGACGGGCCAAAATGCACACTCCTGGGCCCCAGGGCACATCGTCTATGTCACAGGTGCTGGGGCAAGGCCTGGGAGCCTGTATTTTAGAAAGGTACCCAAGGAAGTTCTGAAGCTTTCCCAGGGTTAAGAGTGCTGGCCCATCCCAGGGATCCACAGAGAAGGTGAGGAAAACCCACACCAGGCCAGAGGTTTTGGTGGGAGTGGGGACCAGGCAGCCAGGGCGGGAGAGCCAGGGCCCCACCTCCCCCAGGTGTGTCACCTGGGCCGAGCTGCAAACTTCCCTCGGCCTGAGTGTCCTCCTCCATAGAAGAGAGACAAGGGAACATCCGCAGGCTGCAGCAGATGAAGCTCATAAAAGTATTTTGGAACTGAAACTATTAACCCCCAAGCACCTTCTCGCCTGGGAAACAACCTATAAGCCTAAGGCTCCCAGACTTTGGAGAAGGCTGCGTCAGCCCTGCAATCCTGTAAGCTGGAAAATGCAGCGTAAACCCAAAGCATCTCGTAAGTCAGAAAATGCTCTGTGAACCCTAAAATGCTCCAGAAGGTGGAGAATACCAATACTAGCATTTGTAAGGCACACCATTATTTCATCTACCATGAAGAAAGAGGGAAAAACACTTCTAATTAAAGGCTGCAATTCAAAGATGCAATTGATGGTTTAAAAGAAATCCAGATTTCAAACACGTCAAAATGAGAGGAAAAAATTCTGTATCTTAGAAGTGGGCAAGTCAATAACTTGTAAACCCTAAAGCTCCTTGTAAATTGAAACATGCTTTGTAAATCCTAAAATACATTAAAAACTGAAAATATACTTGTCACTCAAAGACAGTATTAATCATGAGATGCATTAGTGATGATAAAATGGGAAAAAAAAATCCCTCTGAGAATTGATGAAAACGGTACTTTGTGATCCCTGAACTGCCTTCAAATTGGAAACGGTTTTATAAGCCCCCAAATGCTTTACAGACTGGGAGAGCCTTCGCAAAGCTTGACATTCTTTTTAAATTGGAAAATACTTTGCAATTCTAAAATGTCTGATGAATGGGGATGGAATCTGTCAACACGAAGGGCTTTGAGCTGGAAAATACTTCATAAAACTAAAGGATGCTGAGGAGAGAGTGCGCCCCTCAGCCTCGGGGTTCCCCCGGCCCCGCCCCACCCCGCCCCTCCCCCTCCTCCCCCGGCCCCTCCCCCCGGCCCCTCCCCGGCTCCCCGGCCTTACCACGCCCTCGGGGTCCACGAGCAGCAGGTGCTTGGGCTGCCCGCCGTGCATTCCGGTCAGCACGTACTGCCCGGGGTTGGTGACGCTGTCCCGCACGAGGAAGTCGCCGTCGGCCCGCAGCAGCCTCTCGGCTGCCCGGCGGCTCATCCGGCCGTGGTACCAGGGTTCCCGCTGCAGCTGCTCTTCCGTGGGGGCGACGGGGGCCCGGCGGGTGGGGGGGCTGGGCCAGCGGTCCTCCAGGGGGAGGGGGCCAGTCTCGGTGCCCGCCACCACGGGGCACTCGTGCAGCCTCAGGGCATCCTCGAAGGGTCCTGCAGGGAGGACAGGGCATGGGGGGCAGCTGCGGCCCTGCAACCCACGGGGATGAGAGCCCCATGCAAAGGGAGGGCCCTAGGCTGGGAGGAAGGAGCTCCCTGGGGGTCCCTGTTAACCGCTCAGCCAGCGCTGACTGAGCACCTACTGTGTTCACCTCCCGAGCTCAGCCATGGTGCCTGCTGGGTGCACACCGTGCGCCCGTCCACCTGGCACCAGTCGCCTCGCTTCACTGTCTTGGTTCAAGTATTCAGAATATTCTATTGGGTTTTCTAAGTAGATGATCACATCACCTGCAAATAAGGATGGCTTCCTTCCCCTCCCATGTGTCTACATATTTCTTTTTCTTGTCTTATTGCACCGGCTTCCTTTCGAGGTTCAAGTCCCTTTTCTTGTCCCCCATCAGACTGAGGGTCTTCCCGGGAGCAGACCGTGCCTGCCCCTTCACACTAGGGCTTAGTTCCCTCCGCAAACTGGGGGAGAACAGGAGGTGCCCTCCCCAGCACACAGGCCCGGCTTCAAGGCTCCCCCAGCAGACTAAAGGTCCCCTGTGGATAAGACTAAGCCTCCCCTCCCAGACTGTGAAGCCCCACAGGGAGTGATGTCTCTCCAGCGCCCATCGGAAGAGGCTGGGCCTGCATCTGTCATCTCTGTAATCCCACGGGGAAAACACTGAGCCTCCTCCATCAGACAGGGGACCCCGGAGGGAGGGGCTGCATCTCCTCCATCAGACAGGGGACCCCGGAGGGAGGGGTTGCGTCTCCTCCATCAGACGGAAACCCCGGAGGGAGGGGCTGCGTCTCCTCCATCAGACAGGGGACCCCGGAGGGAGGGGCTGCGTCTCCTCCATCAGACAGGGGACCCCGGAGGGAGGGGCTGCGTCTCCTCCATCAGACAGGGGACCCCGGAGGGAGGGGCTGCGTCTCCTCCATCAGACAGGGGACCCCGGAGGGAGGGGCTGCGTCTCCTCCATCAGACAGGGCACCCCGGAGGGAGGGGCTGCGTCTCCTCCATCAGACGGGAACCCCGGAGGAAGGGGCTGCATCTCCTCCATCAGACAGGGGACCCCGGAGGGAGGGGCTGCGTCTCCTCCATCAGACGGGAACCCCGGAGGGAGGGGCTGCGTCTCCTCCATCAGACAGGGGACCCCGGAGGGAGGGGCTGCGTCTCCTCCATCAGACGGGAACCCCGGAGGGAGGGGCTGCGTCTCCTCCATCAGACGGGAACCCCGGAGGGAGGGGCTGCGTCTCCTCCATCAGACAGGGGACCCCGGAGGGAGGGGCTGCGTCTCCTCCATCAGAAGGAGACAGGCCTCCCCTGTGAGACCACCCCCATCAGCCTGGAAACTCCCAGGGGCGTAGGTAGGGCCTCCCCCATCGGACCCCGGAGTTGGAAGGGGCCTCCCCCCGGGCTGGCCAGCCCCCACATACGCATGTCGAACAGATCCTTTTTGGGGCTGTCGTCCGGCTCCGGGGCATCGGGCCCCTGCGTGTTGACGTACAGGTGCTCCTCGTAGTTGTGGGGCCCCCGGGTGTCGGCCTGAACGTAGCCGTCCCCGGGCGGGGCTGGGGGCAGAGGGGGCGCGGTCAGCAGGGAGCAGGGCGGGACCGCCCAGGACAAGGGCCCACTGGGGGGGCAGAGGGGGCGCCCCACCCCGAGCCTCTGCTGCACCCGTCTCTCCACCTGCACCTCGGAGGGAAGGTCCTGTTTGCTCCCCACCCTGTTAAGCGTCTACGTCAGGGGACAAAACCACGGATGTCCTCCGGGGGCCAGATCTTCTCATATTTCAAAAGAAGCCAGAAATCCAGATTTTTATGTTAAATCTCTACTTTTAAAAAATACTACGCATATTGCTCACAAGAGAAGCCAGCCTGAAAAAGCCACATGTTGATGATTCCAACCATATGGCATTCGGGAAAAGAAAGAGCTACGGGGGCAGCGAGAGCCCAGCAGTTTCCAGGGGCTGGGGGTGCACAGGCCAAGCACAGGGGGGTTCAGGGGTGACGTGTTCTGCGTGGTGCAGAAACAGGGTGCATGGATGGGGCGAGCATTAAAACCCACAGAGAGGGGATCTGGGGCTTTAGTTAGAGACAATGTATCATCCAGTGTAAGCAGAAGTTCCAGTGCGGGCTGTGCCGGGAAAGGGGGCGTGAGGGCCCCGCTGTACTTCCCACAGTTTTTCGGCAAACCTAAAACGGCTCTAAAAATAAAGCCTAGTAAAGTAATAATAGCAATAACTTTTCTCTCTCTGATGACATTTCTAGGGGACACACGGGTCATTTACTTCTGTGTGTTCTATTTTAGGCTTTGCTTTCTTTCCTTGTTTCAATTTTATCTTTGAAGGTGGAAAGCGTTCACACAGTTCAAACCCGCATCTGTGTTAGAAGCTGGCCTTGAGGAGTCTCGCCGGGTGCCCTCGCGCCCCCATCTCGGGGGACGGACCCGGCGGCGGGGGCCTGGGCGCTTGAACCCTCGGCCGTGCCCACAGGTGCATTATCAGCCGCCGGTGGTTTGCTAACGGAAGCGGCATCCTGGGTTAACTGCCTTTCCGTTTCCCCACCCGGGAGCAGGGCTGAGCCTCTTTTCCAGGCCCGAGGTGTGTTTGTGTGTTTTCTTCTTGGAACCATCTGTTCGTTTCTAAACCTCTCTGCTTTCACACCTGGGCGGTGAGCCGTGGTGATAAAACACCGCGTGGCCAAGCTCAGCCCGAGGGCCCGCTGTTGGCCGTCCTGGCCCTGCATCCGTCGTATGGTCAGCCCCTGCAGATTCCCGCCAGCCCTATCCCAGCTCTGCTCTGCGGTGTGGGCAGGCCGTGATCCCTGTCCACACCCCCCTGTAAACGGGGAGAGCAAGAACAACCGCTTCATGGATCAGAGTGAGGGTCAAGACTTCCCACAGTATCCAGCAAACATTCTGGTTCAATGTGAAGCCAACGCTGTCCCAGCCCCAGTGGCTGATGAGGGGCACAGATTCCCCCAGCCCTGTCCAGGGTTGGGAGTGCAGAGTGGGAGAGAAGATGCTGCGTGGGGCACATGGGTGGTGGGGCACTGATGTATTGGTAGGAGTTCCTGTCCAGAGAAATGGGGAAGGCACACCAAGAAGCAATCGCTTTTGCACCACATGCAAAATGGAAAGGCACAGCAACTGGAAATGCTGGCAAGCCCAGGCACGCGGGGCTGCCCACATCCTGGAGAAAACGTGGACCTCAGCCGGATATCTGCCGCTTCACATGCTCTGCCCAGCGCTCGCACCTGGTGAGCCCAAGAGAAGAGTCTCCTTCAATTTAACCCACAGCGCCGGGGGCCAGTGAGCAGCGAAACACTCAGATTACTAGGGAAGATTATTTGCGAAGATCTAAAAAAAGCCTCACAGATGCTAGCCAGGCTGTGGGGAAAGAGGCAGCGCGGGCAGGGCTGGTGGGCGAGCCGACGGTGTGGCAGCCTCCGAGAGCGGCTGGCAGCCTGTGGTAACGCGGTTGAGTTCACCCGGCTCAGCCGCCCCTGCAGGAGCCACGGGTGGGTGTCAGCTGAGCCCGCCAAGGGGGTCGTCCACGTCAGCTAACAACCCGGGATGAGGAAACAGCACGCGGCCTCGGAAAGAACGTGCAGGCGCACACAGACTGGAGAGCCGGTGCAGGGCATGAGGCGCAGCCTGTGCAAGTCGGAAAGGAGGCGCAGGGCGGCTCCGGGGGAGCCGGGGAGACCCCCGCCGGAGGGGGGAGTGTCCCCCACAAAGACACGTTCAGTCCCGGCCTGGCCCGGGAACGCAGCCTCATTGGAAAACGGTCTGTGCAGATGTGATTCCACACGACGAGGCCAAGTGGGGGGGCGGTCCTGGCCACGCAGCCTTAGGAGAAGGCAGAAGAGACATGGGGAGCACCCAGGACCGCGGCCGCCACCAGAAGGCTGGAGAGCAAGGGGAGCTGAGGGAGCCCGGCCTGCAGAGCAGCCCCCAGAACTCCAAGGCCACACAGGCCTGCGGCTTTAAGCTGCCGCTTTGCACTTGGGTACAGCAGCCACGGAAACTCACGCAGAGCCGAGAGGGATTTTACCCTCCCTGTCAGTTTTAATTCTGTGTAAAGAATTAATTCGCTGTAAAGAAATCAGCAGTGAAAACTCGCAGTACCCGGTGGGAAAGCCACCTGCTCGGGCCCCTGGGGCTCCCAAAACCCAGCGAGCCCCTGTGCCCCCCGGGGATCTGCGCCCACAGACCCTGCACACGACCAGTGCACACATCCACAGGGGGGTCCCAGCACCTGCCCGGGAGCCCCCGTGTCCCGAGACGTCCAGTGCCTCCTGGGGCGGGCACTGCGCGGTGACGGGAAGGACGAGGATGAGGCCAAGCCGGGCGGTCGCGCAGGGAAAGCCCAGAGACAGCAGGAAAGTGACCCCCGTGAGAAGTGGCGGAATCCGCCCGGGGATTCTGGGCCCAAAGCAGATCCCTGCCCAGGGTGAACGGGGCGGGGAGGACGGCACCGGGAGCAGCTTCTCAGGACCGTTGACGGTCTCTGTGTTCTGAACCGTGGGAAGGCAACACCACCTCCCAAAGGCAAGGACATCAGGGAAAGAGAGACAGACGCCAGGAATCTCCCCAGAGCCGAGGAGCAGGCACGACGTCGGAGCCGGGAAGAGCTCAGAGCAGTGGGGGCTTGAAGGGGGGAGAGACCCAGGCATGGAGGCTGGGGGTGGGGGGGGTGGGTCGCAGGCCTGGGGCACCCCCTCCCACCCGGGGATCCCCCTACCTGAGCCCGAGGGTCCCAGGTCCCACTGTAGGCCGCAGGCGTCTCGGTGCGCAGGAGACGTTCCCTGAAAAAGGGCAGCATGGGGAGAGGTCCTTGGCCCCCCTGGGGGGTGCACCCCTCTTCCCAGGCCCGGCACCCCAGTCTCTCCCCCCACCAGCCCTCCACCAGGCTGTAGCACCTTTTGCATGTCTATCATTCCCTCCTGTCTCCCCCACCAGACTAGGGTCCCCGGAGAGTGAGCCCCCCTTTCCCCCATCCAGGGCCCCACTCTTTATTCCAATGTTGCCCAACACTGACAAGCAGGTGGCTCTAAGCCAGGCCCAACCCGGTCCCGGAGACTCGGAGGCTGACGGGAAGCTCAGCTCTAAACCCTCCCCAGCTCCCTGGGGGTCCAACTGCCCACCCTGCCCACCCCCAGCCTGGGTGGCACCCACCCACCCCTCCACTCTGGCAGGGCGCAATCTGCTGCCTCCAGCCACTTCTTACATGCTGTTCCCTCTGCCCAGACACCCTTCCTTGCACTCCTCTCCTGGGCAACTCCTATTCACTTGCCAGGGCCCAGCCCAAGCGCTGCTGCCTCAGAGAAGCCCTCCTGAGCACCTGGCAGGGCCAGTGTCCCTGCTGTGCATCGTCGTCACCACCCCGACGGCCTTCGTCACAGCCGGATTAAATTATGAGCCTGTAAGGGTCACGTCCCAGGGTGGGGCTCACGTCTGAGTGTCTGGAAGGGGCAGCGCCGGCGGCACTGAGTGGGGGCACGAGACCCTTCTCCAGAGGAAGAGGATGAGCCCCAGGATGAGGGAGGCTGACCTGGCCGAGGGTCCCCAGGGCGCAGGGCTGGGTGAGGGCAAGCCGCGAGTCCACCAGCCCGCCGGGGGGCGGCTCCTTCCCGGGGACGCTGTTGTAGTAGTCACGCCCGGCCCCCTCCTCATCCCCCCAGGCCATGTCCTGCAGCTCGGTCAGCCTGGGGGACACAGAGCCGGGGGTGAGCCAGGGAGGGCCTGGCCGGGGCGGGGTCTGGGTCTCTCAGCTCGAGCTGCAGCCACGGGAACCAGCCAGGCCCCGGGGACTCGGGTGAGAGGAAGGGCATCGGAGCTCGGCCGTGGCCTGGTGCTGAGCGTCCCTGGGCAAAAGCCAGGCCTCTCTGTTCCTGCCGGGCCGTGCGTGTCAAGTGGGAACCGGGCCTTCTCTCTCCTCGGCTGTAACATGGGGGTACGGCGCCCCTTTCTGGGGCTGCAGCACATGTTTTCAGCAGTTCCTTATGAAGGCCGGTTCCGATCTCTCCCCCTCTGCTGGCTCTGCCAGGAGTTATGGCTGGGATAATTTATTTCCTCAACCTGGGCAGCATTCAAAACACCCTCACCCTCCAGCCTCTGGTGGCACCTGTAGAAACTATCCCACAGGTATCTACTCAGGGAGGCAACCTGCCTGCCCATCAGTTGGAGACTGGACATCGGTGACATGCCGGCCGTGCAGAGGAGCACGGCGCAACCGGTAAAAAGCAGAGGCCACTCTCTCTCTCTCTCTCTCTCTCTCTAGCTAAGGCAACTTGGCGGGTGAACTCGCTGCCCTCCCCCCTACGTGGGACCTGACTCCCAGGGGTGTAAATCTCCCTGGCAACACAGGACATGACTCCCAGGGATGAACCTGGACCCGGCATTGTGAGAATGAGAACATCTTCTTGAACGAAAGGGGGATGAGAAATGAAACGAAATAAAGCTTCAGTGGCTGAGAGATTCCAAATGGAGTCGAGAGGTCACTCTGGTGGACATTCTCATGCACTATATAGATAACACTTTTTAGGTTTTATTGTATTGGAATAGATAGAAGTAAATACCTGAAACTACCAAACTCCCACCCAGTAGCCTTGACTCTTGAAGACGATTGTATAACAATGTAGCTTACAAGGGGTGACAGTGTGATTGTGAAAACCTCGTGGATCGTACTCCCTTTATCCAGTGTATGGATGGATGAGTAGAAAAATGGGGACAAAAACTAAATGAAAAATAGGGTGGGATGGGGGGGATGATCTGAGAGTTTTTTTTATTTTTATTTTTTATTATTATTCTGATTCTTTCTGATATAAGAAAAATGTTCAAAAATAGATTGAGGTGATGAATGCACAACTATAGGATGGTGCTGTGAACAGTTGACTGTACACCATGGATGAGTGCATGGTATGTGAATATATCTCAATAAAACTGAATTAAAAAATAAAAAAAAAGCAGAGTCTGCTCCAGACGCAGACATGCACAGTCGCCCAAGGCAGTGAGTGGAAAGGCAGGTGCACTGTGACGTGTGTACCTACCGCTTGCCGATAACTGAGCAAAGGAGGACTAAATATGTTTCTATTTGACGCCACCACAAGCTGGGGCGAGTCAGCAGGGAAAGGAGGTGAATATGGCTGGTGCCAGATCCACCCACTGCCTGTGTTTGTAGGTTTGTGAGCCTAGAACGGCTTTTACACTTTTAAACCAGAGAACTCCTAAGTGTTGGAAAAATGTCCATGAGGACTCTTTTGCAGTGCGTGACGAGCACATGAAATTCAAACGTCAGTGTCTGTGACCCGGCATCCTGGCCATGGCCCTGCCCACTGGGGATGTCCACAGTGGCCTTAGCCCTAAACCCGCGGCGCTGGGAGCACTCGGGCCGGCCCGTTGTGGAGCTTCCACCGAGCCAGGGGGCCTGACCGGGGGCAGGGGTTGTTGGGGACCCGGTTCTACAGGATGGAGGGAGGGAGGGAGGGAGGCCCAGAGCCGGGTCCGAGGGTGGGGGGCATCCGGTACCTCTCTGGAGGGGTGGCCCCCACAGGGGCGGTGTGCAGGGACTGCTTGAAGCGCAGCTCGAAGGCCTGGCCCACGGTGCTGATGATGCTCTGCGCGAGGCCCTCACAGCACTCCAGGATGTGGCAGGCTGCAGTGTTTGTTACGCAGCATTAGTGCGGCCCAGCTCGCTGACGCCTCCAGCCCCCGGCCCCGCCTGGCCTCCCGTGGACACTCACCTCTTTGGTTGATGGGGTCCTTGGCGACGTAGGCCACGTAATCCGTCATGTCCTGGGGAGAGACGGGCGGTGTGAGGGGCCCTCCCCGGGCTGCCCTAAGACCCACGTCACCCACCCTGTAATGCAGAGGAAGGGGCACCGATGGGTGGGGGCAGAGGGTTCTGTGGGTGGGGTCTGGGGAAGGGTCTCGGGGACGGAGGGGCAGAGGGGGCCCAAGGACCACCTCCCCACAGCCCCCACCTTACCGTGTCGCCACCCGAAGCGAAGGAGATGGACTGCATGTGGTGGTTGGCAATGACCTGTGGCCGGCAGAGGGGGGGGGTCACAGGACCACCTGCAAGGGCCCCAGGGAGGGGCGGGGGGAGCCATCCCCCTCGACTGGGCACTGACCATGGTCAGGCTGAGACCTTCTGTGCCATAGAGCCCCCTGGCCTGAGCCCCCCAGAGAGGGACGGGATGTGGAGGCACAGGAGACACTGGCCCTGCCCAAGGTCCCACGGCCACGTGTGCAGGAGACACCCGCACCTTCACTGGCAGACACCTTGCACATGCGCACACTCAGACCGCCACAGACAGACGGAGACTCACAGAGACACACAGACATGCAGACACATGGACACAGACTCACAGACAGACACACCCATGGCAGCCAGGGGCGCCTGATGTGCCTTTCTCGGTGAGCTCGCTCGCACGCCCATTTGCACAGACCTGCGTGGCCTCCTCGTGGGCCCCGTCCCTGCTCCCACAGACTCGTGCCCCATCCTCCACTCCTGGTGAGCGGCAGCCATGGGGCCAGGCAGGCCTGAGGCAGTGCCCCTGACACCCCACCCCCAGACTCTGCCCCCACAGCAGTCACCAGAGCCACCGTCAGCCCTGTCCTCTCCTCACTGCTCAGAACCCCCTGCACTCGCTGTGTGGAACTCACACTGCTCCCCACCATCCCTGCCAACCCCCAGCTTTGTCTCCTGCCTCCCCGCTGCTCGTGGTCTCTCTTTCCTTCCTGCTCACTCAGCGCATCAGCGCTGCCTCCAGGAAGCCCTCCATGATGACCCTCCAGGTTGTGGTGCCCTGGGCACATTCGCAACTCTTGTGCAGCCTCCCAGCGCTGCCCAGGATTTGTCGTTCTCCCCTCATTGCTGCAATTACGTTTTATTGCTTGTTTCCACCAAACACCTGAAGCCCCATTGGCACAGCTGAGGTTTGGGGCCGGAGCATCCTTTGGGGTGTCCTGGGCACTGAGGCGTGTTAAGCAGCATCAGCTCCACCCTCCACACGCCAGGGGTGTCCCCTCCCCAGCCCTGACAGCCTCGAATGTCCTGGACATCAGCAAATGCCCGCTGGGCAGAATCGCCCCGACTGGGAACCCTGGGTCAGGGAGTCCATGGGCCCCCCAGAGACCCCACGTCCCACGTCATCCGACCTGCTGACCTCCCAGGAGGCTGCACCAACTTAAATATGCAAACTGAGGGGGAGCAGGGGGAGATGAACCCAGAAGCTGGGGATCACCCCGGCTTGTGTGGGGTACGGGGTGAGCAGGGATCGAACTCAACTGTTTTCCAGATAATTAACTCAGGGTGTCTCCCCAGTCAGCGTCTTGGGTGGGAGATTCTCTGTCATGAAGGGAGGGGCACTGGCCTGAGCATTGTGGGGTGTTGGCAGCGCCCCCCCACCTCCATCTCCCCCCAGCACCGCCCACTCCTGCCAACACCCCGCCCCGTCCCGGGCCTGACTCGCGGGGAGCTCAGCACCGACTCTCGGGATAAACAGGGTCACACGGGGACCCCCTCATCCCTCTGCACGTCCAGGGAATGCACGGACCCTGGGGCAATTCCTAGGGGTGTGGGGTTCCCGGAGGGGGCCAAGGGGCAGAGGGCGGGGGTGCAGCCAGCCCAGGGGGTGGAAGGAGGGGGCAGAGGAGGGGAGTGGAGCCGAGGGGGCGGGCGCGAGTCGGGAGATGGAGCAGGGATGGGTGTGGTGGGGGCGTGGCATGGGGCGGGGCCAGGGGCGGGGCCGGGTGGAGCCTGGGTGGGCGGGGCGGATGGGTGGGGCCTGGGTGGGGCGGGGCGAGATCGAGGGGGAGGGTGGGTGGAGCCTAGGTGAGGGTGGGGCTGGTGGATCCGAGGGGCAGAGTGGGGAGCCGATATGAGGGCGGGGGTGGGTGGAGCCGAGGAACAGGGTGGGCGGAGCCTAGGTGGGGGCGGGGCATGGTCGAGGGCGGGGCGGGGCGGAGCCAGGGGCGGGCTCACCTGGCGCGTGGCGGGCACCGACAGGTTGAGGCCGTCGATGGAGATGTTGACGGCGATGCTCCTGCCGGCGAAGCGCAGGTTGCTCTTGCCCAGGATGGAGGCCAGCGCCTTGTTGGAGGCCTGGGGGGCAGGGGCAGAGGACAGCGGGGCCTGCGGCGGGGGTGGGGCGGGCGCCCTGGGGAGGGGGCGGAGCAGGGGACGCCCCGCAGCCCCTCACCCCACCTTCTTCTCCCCGCAGCCCCTCACCCACCTTCTTCTTCCAGGAGCCCCGGACTCCGGGCACAGCCTCATGCAGGCGGCTGATGGCCTCCCTGTGGGCAGGCGGTGAGAGAACCCCACTCAGCCCCGCGGCGCTGACCCGGCCCCCTCCCCAGGCCCCCCGAGGCTCACCTGGTGACCTGGGTGCGTGTGGTGAAGTCCAGGGAGCGCATGGAGCGCAGAACCTCGATGCAGCCCATGTACTGCAGGTGAAACGGGGCCATCAGCGTGGCAGAGGCCGCAGCCCCCAGAGTCCAGCCCGGCCGGGCCCCGTGCTGTCCCCCTGCTGGCCCCTCCCCACTGTGGCCCTGGCTGTCCCCCAGACCCTGCCTCGGCTGGTCCATCTTACAGCCGCACCAGGCTCACTGCAGCCGCGAGGACGGATGGCAGCCACATGTCCACTTCAGCACCCGCCACCGCGCGCAGGGCCTGGGAGAGCCTGTAAACGCTCACGCAGGGGCAGAAGGTTTGAAAACCTTTGATCCAGGCCTGCGCCATCCGAGCTAATGGCCACAAGTGACTACTACATTTTAATTAAAATTTTAAAATATATAAAATCTCAACCCCTCAAGGGCTCGGGCCGCCATGGTGACTGCACTGGACAGAGAGAGGGAGGATGTCCCCACCGTCCAAGTGTTTCATCGGACAGCAAGTCTGGGGCCTGATTTTGCAAATAAAGTGTGACTGGCACACAGCACGCCCACTTGTGTGCACGTGCATGCCAGTTTAGATGTATTATGACCCCCAAACACCATGTTCTTTAATGCAATCTTGTGGGGGCAGTTGATTAGGTTGGAACCTTTTGATTGTTTCCATGGAGATGTGACCCACCCAACTATGAGTGACACCTTTGATTAGGGTGTGGCCTCTTGGCTCAACGTTTCCGTGGAAGCATGGCCCCGCCCGTTCAGCGTGGGTGGGTGATTTTCTCACTGGAGGCCTGTGTAAGAGCCCAGACAGAAAGAGCTAGCTGCTGCAGCTAAGAGACACATTTTGGAGACGGCCGGTGAAAGCAGATTTTTGCTGACACTCTGGAGATACTAGCCCAGAGCTTGCCCCAAGAAACTAAGCCTAGAGACATTTTGGAGAACGCCATTTTGAAACACAACCTGGGAGCAAGCAGACGCCAGCCACGTGCCTTCCCAGCTAACAGAGGTTTTCTGGATGCCAATGACCTTTCTCCAGTGAAGGCATACTCATGTTTATGCCTTGGTTTGAAGCTTTTAAGGCTGTAGAACTGTAACTTTGTAACCAAAGAAGCCCTCTTTATAAAAGTCAATCCATTTCTGGTGTTTTGCTTAATGGCAGCATCCACAAACCGAAACAATGTGTCTGCAGCTGCCTCACCAAAGGCAGGGCCACGGAGCCCTTTGCCAGCCCCTGCTCCCGGTCGAGCCGGGTCCACGGGGAGGACATTCGGTGTCCAAGTGAGTCCCGGACCCTCCCCACAGCCAGAGGACCGTCTCCCCAGCGAGCAGGTGGGGGCAGCGGGCGCCAGGGGGCAGGGGCCGTGAGAGCCCCCGAGCGGCATCTCTGCTGAGAGGGGAACAGGCTGGACGGCTCCTACGGAGGGACCTGGGGGCTCCCATCCTGAGCCCTTTCACACAGAACTTCCGGAACAGGCACGTCCACCGAGGCAGGAGGACTGGGGCTCGCCAGGGCCGCAGAGGGAGGCTCAGGGAGAGTTAGGGCTCGGGGCCCCTTCTGGGGCGAGGGAAACCCTTGGGACTCGATGTTGCAACTGCACCAGCAGCCACTGAACTGTACACCATTAGGCGGCTGGTGGTTAGTTTTATGTACATGAATAATATGCCTCAGTAAAGCAAGAAAGGGACGTCCACAGGCCTCCATTGGCCTGCAGGATGGTGAGTTCCAGGGCACACAAACCGTTGGTCTAAGCTGGTGGGTCAGCATGCACCAGAAACTCCTGAAAGGCTTGTAAAATGCAGATGGCAGGGCACCAGCCCAGAGTTCCTGCTTCTGGATGTCTGGGATGGGGCCTAAGAATTTGCATTTCTGATAAGTGCCCAGAAAATGCTGGTGATGCCAGTCTGGGGACCATACTTTGCAAACTGCTCACGCTGCTGTGTGAACAGCCAATCTGGTGAACTCTTTTCTCTCCCATGAATGGAGTGGCCCATTTCAGGCCAACAGAATGTGGAGAGGAGAATGTTGGGGCCTCCAGGAAAGGTCCCCTCTCTCTTAAAAGGAAGGAATGGACTTTTCTTCTTCCAGTGGATTTTGTTGTGACACGCAGTGACGTGGCTGCCATTTTGTGACCATGAGGGGAGCTGAGCCAACAAGCTGGCAATGGCAGTGCCAAAAAGCAGGAAGATCCCAGGGCTTCAGGGAGATGTCCGGTCATCGAATTAACAGGCTGCGCTGTAAATGTCCTTGCCTTCAAGAGAAATCCGCACCGTGGCAGAAAAGGTAGCTCATTAACCTCTCACAGTCCCCTGCAGGCAGCTGCGTGGAGAGCTGTACTTCAGCAAAGACTGGGTGACCTGGGGCCCTTGTCATCTCACCCACGTGCGTGCAGGTGTAAGCTCCATTCCCCAGCCAGGCCACGGGCCTCTCATGGGCAGGGCCAGGCGCACATTTAGAGAAAAACAACCTTCATTTCGGATGGCGCAGGTCTAGAACATTCTGTCACTGGTGATGTGCAGCCACCATTTTGGGCAGTGCAGAGTGTTTCACTGGCCTAGATCACTCACAGCCCCGGTTTAGGAGATGTCATAGGACAATTCTGGGCAAGGAGACGTGAGGGTCAAGCGGGGGCTCTGGGAGGGGTCTCCTCACCCATGGAAAGAGCTTCTGATGTCAGCCTGGGGGTGTGGCGGAGGTGAGGCTGCCCTGGCACCTGGGACACATCCCCTCCCCCCTGCGCCCGCAGCAAGGCCCCCAGCCCAGCACCCTCCTGAGCAGATGGCCGATCCCGAGCAGCGCAACCACCCACCCGCCGCCACCACTCTTCTGCCTCCTGGCCGTGAGTCCAGGCAACTAGTAAACCACTGTCCGTCTGTCCTGGCCAGTGGGGGGTCTTGTGCTTGGTGTCCCCAGAACTGACAGGGTGGATGTGGATGATTCGAACATTGCGGACCTGCGGGTTCTTCTGAGAGATGCCTGATGTCCTTTCAGCTCTGAGCCTCCTGAGTCGGGTTCTGGACCCCAGGCAGGAGGCCTCCCAGCTGCTGCATCCTCTGACCAGTGGGGGGTTCAGGAAAGTTCCTTCATCTCATGGTCCACAAAACAGACAGAATACAGGGTTGTGGGGAGAAATCCACCCAGATCTGCTTGAAGATCTACCCTCCGATCCTTTGTTTTCTCATCTGTAAAATCAGGGCTGTTTCTGGGCTCCAGGACATTCTGTGGGGTCACGGGGTGAGCAGATCCATTCGCCATCTCCTCCAGCTGCTACCATGCATCACCACAACCTCGACAGCCTAAAACAACATGGATTTCATCTCTGGCAGTTCTGCAGGTGAGAAGTCCTCAAATCGTGGCACCGTGGGGCTGGCTCCTCCGGGGCTCCAGGGAGAACCTGCTTCTGGCCTTTCCCTGCTCCCAGGGGCTCCGTGTTCCTGGGCCCAGGGCCCTTCCTTGTCTGCTAGGCCAGCAGTGGGGCCTCCTCTCTCGGACCCCGACCTCCCACCCCCCATAAGGTATCGGGCCCCCCTGAATGCCCAGGAGCACCTCCTCATCTCCAGCTTCTCAGCCCCATCTGCAGAGCCCCCTTCACCATGTAAGGTCGGGGATGGGGCCGACACACGGTGCCCAGTGGGGCTGGCCCCAGGCTCCGGTCCCAGATTCTCACTGTGCCACCTCAGGCAGCAATCTACCTCTCGCACCTCAGTTTCCCCACCTGGGAAACCCTCTCTGCAGACCCGGTTCCTGGCGTGGAAGAGGCCCTGCCCCGTGTGACCCGGGTCTCGAGCCCCAAGTTCTTGTAGCAGCCGCCTCCAGCCAACCCGCAAGTCCCCAGCAGCCCAGCCGTGCCAGCCCCGTCCCTGCTGGGGCCGCCCAGGTGCAGAGCAGGGAGCAAAACGAACGTCAGCCTCTCAAGGCAAACGCACAGAGCTCCAGACTCCTCTCCCGCCTCCTCCCTCCCTCTGGGTAAGCTCCGGCCACCGGCCACCGGCCACCGGGGTCTCCTCCAGGCCACGCAGACGGCCCCGGACCTGGCGCTCACCACGCCCCTGCGAGGGCTCGTCCTCCAGGGCTCAGGCCGGCTCTTCCCACAGAACACGGGACATTGCGCCCAGGGCTACCCTATTCCCGGACGGCCGCGTCGTAACTGACGGCATCTGCAAAGACTCTGTTTCTGGGAGGGGTCTCCTCACCCACGGAAAGAGCTTCTGATGTCAGCCTGGGGGTGTGGCGGAGGTGAGGCCCAAGAACGGGTTTGGGGCTTCAGCCTTTTGGGGTGAGCCACATTCCACCCCCCACACTCTCCACCAGCACCTCAGCCCCCGAGGGCAGAGGCAGTGTCCTCCTCCAGCTGCGGCATCCACGCCCGGCCAGGGCAGGCTCGCGTTAAATATACGCCTCACTGCGAAAAACATCCTGAGCCCCAACAACCCAAGTCACACCCCTACACCCACAGCCGGACAGATGGACACCCACAGCCGGATGGCCAGACACCCATAGCCGGACGGCCGGACACCCATAGCCGCCAGCCGGATACCCACAGCCGGACAGATGGACACCCACAGCCAGACAGATGGACACCCACAGCCGGACAGATGGACACCCACAGCCAGATGGCAGGACACCCACCCCTGGATGGCCAGATACCCACAGTCGGATGGATGGACACCCACAGCCGGACGGACAGAAAGCCTCCTCCCAGTAAGTACTCTAGCTGACGACGTTCAGCTGGAACCCTGTCACGCCCATAGACCTAACTTCCAGAAACGGACTAAATGGTCACCCAGGAAAAGAGCCAGAAAAATCCAGAATGTGGGGCGTCCACAGCAGCACACCCAAACTTCAGAGTGCACGGGGACCAGGGGGTCGGCATTTCCAAGACACGCCCCAGTGACCAGATGTGCCGGACCACGTGGGGAGGGTGAGGGTCCCAGATCATGCAGGGAGGGGTGAGGGTCCCAGACCATGCGGGGAGGGGTGAGGGTTCCGGACCACCTGGGGAGGGTGAGGGTCCCGGAACACATGGGGAGGGGTGAGGGTTCCAGACCACCTGGGGAGGGTGAGGGTCCCGGACCACACAGGGAGGGGGAGGGTCCCGGACCACGCAGGGAGGGTGAGGGTCTCGGACCACGCGGGGAGGGATGAGGGTCTCGGACCACCTGGGGAGGGTGAGGGTCCCGGACCACGTGGGGAGGGGTGAGGGTCCCGGACACCTGGGGAGGGGGAGGGTCCCGGACCACGTGGGGAGGGTGAGGGTCCTGGACACCTGGGGAGGGTGAGGGTCCCGGACCACGTGGGGAGGGGTGAGGGTCCCGGACACCTGGGGAGGGGGAGGGTCCCGGACCACGTGGGGAGGGTGAGGGTCCTGGACACCTGGGGAGGGTGAGGGTCCCGGACCACGTGGGGAGGGGTGAGGGTCCCGGACCACCCAGGAGGGGTGAGGGTCCTGGACCACACAGGCAGGGTGAGGGTCCCGGACCACACGGGGAGGGGGAGGGTCCCGGACCACCCGGGGAGGAGTGAGGGTCCCGGACCACCCGGGGAGGGGTGAGGGTCCCGGACCACGTGGGGAAGGTGAGGGTCCCGGACCACCCGGGGAGGGGTGAGGGTCCCAGACCACCCGGGGAGGGTGAGGGTCCCGGACCACCAGGAGTGAGGCTGACGCTCAGCTGACCACGCTGTGGGTGCAATGCAAACACACAGGCCACCCGTCCCCACCCCGGGGAGCCGACTGGACAATGGGAGCAGCTCGGCTTCAGGGACCTCCGGGAATTCCGGAGAAAATGGGCTGTGGCGGGGCCAGGGCCGTCGGGGGTCCCCCACCGCTGCCGCTTGCTCCCAAACGCTTTATGGAAACTGCATCTAGCACAGAAACCCAAATCACTCAGTCGGCACAGGGCGGCCCTTCAACTTTTCTGTGGGTGAAGATGTTCATAATAAAAAACCGGAATAAGTAAACCCTCCACCTCCATGCGCGGGCGCCATTTCCCAATCCCCCCTCCTGGGCCCCCACCCCTGGCCGTGGTCTGCCACGGAGCTGGTCGCGGGGCGTCCGGGAAGCAGCGGGGGGCCGGTCCCCACTCCGGGACTCTCCCCCACGCCGGGATGGGGGCGGCGAGCCCCCGCTGCGCATGCGTGTCCCCCCCCCCCCACCTGCCGCCCTGTCCCGGTGATGCTGTGGGAGCCCGGACCCCAGAGCCTCTCCCGGGGGGGGCGGCCGGGAGCCGGGGAGGAGGGGAGAGGGAGCCCGGGCCTCGGGGTCCGGGGGCTGCCAGGAAGGAGGGTGGGGGAGGGGAGCCCCAGGGCCGAGGTGTGGGGGGCCCGGGAGGACGGAATCAGGGGTCCTGGGCGGCGCACTCACCCGCACGATGTAGGAGACCCCAGGCCCAAGGACCCTGGCGTCGGGGTGCAGCCAGCCGTGCGCCGGCTTGTGGATGAAGCTGCCCTTGCGGATCCACTCGTCCTCGGCGGCGGCGTCCGGGGGCACGGCCGCCCCCCGCGCGCCCCGCGGCCCCCGCGGCCCCGCGGCCCGGCAGCGGCTGAGCGCAGGCAGGGGACAGGGCGCGGCGCAGCGCGGCTCGCAGGCGCCCAGGACGGCGGCCGCCAGCGCGGGGACGCCCGCTGGGCCCTCCGGCTCGGGCTGGGGGTCCGCGCCCCCCGGGGCTCCCGCGCCCCCCGCCGGCCCCCCGCGCCGCCGCCGGCCCGCGGCCCAGGAAGCCGGCGGGGGCCGCGAACTTCCACTGCGGCATGCGCGGCAGCAGCGCGCAAAAGGTGGTGGGCGCCTCGGGCTCGGGGGGCGCGGGGGGCGCGCGCCCGCCCGGACCCTGCGTCATGGCCGCGGCCGCCGACCGAGCCGACCCGGCGCTGCGCCTGGCGCGAGGCAGCCCGCCCGCTCCCCCCACCCGGCCGGGTGATGTCATCCGCTCAGCCCAGCGCGCAGCCGCGGGGGGCTGCGCCCCTGGGACCCCGGCCCTCTGCCTCGCGGCGGCTGGGGAAACTGAGGCCTGCCGGCGGCACAGGCAGCAGCCGGGAGGGGCACGAGGCCTGGGGCCGGAGACCCAGTGGGCGCCGCCAGCCCACTGCCCAGGTCCCTGGAAGGGCAGGGCGGAGAGGCTTGGGAATTCTCCCTTCCTCAGCCTTTGATACTGGAGAAACTGAGGCCTGGGGAGGGGCGGAGGCGAGGGTCAGGAAGGGAGAACGCCGACACCCTCACCTTGGCCGCCCTCCCCATTCTCCCAGCCCAGGTCCCAGGAAAGCACCGGGCTTCATTTCCTCCAGGAGAAACTGAGGCCCAGTGGGGACGGACTGGGGCCGAGGAGTGCGGGTCAGGCTAGTCAGCCCGAGAGGGGATCAGCGCTGGGCCGGGACCCCCCTCTGCTGCCCGTCCCCGAGCCTGTTCCCCTGGCTCTAGCCAGAAGTGCCAGCAGGGAGGGGAGGGGGGTCACCGGCCCCTCCTCGCTCCATTTCGGGGGACCCTGACCAGCCTCAGCTTATCGGAGCCCTTGGGCCTCAACCTGGCCCCAACTGCCTCCTCCAGGCAGGCCTCCAGGGTAGATTCCTTCAGCACAGTCACCCCCGGTCCCCGCCTCCTGCCCTCCCCCCACCCCAGGCAAGGCCGGCTGCCGGGAAACAAAGGGAGGGGGCCGGGGCGCCGGCAGATGGGGCGCGAGGGCCGAGGCCGCCGGCAGCGGATCGATAGATCAGAGAAATGAGATCACTGCCCGCCGCGCCCTCGGCGGGGGGAGGAGGCGGCGCCGAGGAGTGAGGGGCGCGGCCGCCATTGGCCGGCGGCGGGGAGGGGCGGGGCGCCGGGGGTCGCGGAGGACTGCCAGGCCCCGGTGTCCTTTGTGTGCCGGGAGGGTCCGGGCCCACCCTGGAGAGGAGGTGTGCGTGTGAGGACACGTGGACATGTATATCCAGGTGTGAACACGTGTTCCTGTTAGGAGAGAGGCGGGCCCAGGGGTGTGTGTGCGTCTGTCAGTCTGTCTGCCAACAACCTCAGTCCCCTGCAGCGCCCCCTCCTCCAGGAAGGCCTGTGCTGCTTCTGTCCCTCCAGGCCCTAGGTTAGGGCCTCTGGGTGGAGCTCAGAGGGGCTGGGTCCGTGGGCTGCGTCTGCGTGCCGTCTGCTCCCTGGCACGCGGGGCTCAGGGACATGCCACCAGCATTTCCTTCTTGTCCCTTGACGGGGACAGTGTAGCGTGGTGGTTAGGAAAAAAGAGGATAGGCATAAGCCCGATGGCCAGGCTTCAAATCCTGGGGCACTGACACAGGGTGGAGTCCTGGGCAGTCACCTGCCCATGCCCCCGGACAAGCATCCAGTCTCTCAGAAGCTCCATTTCGTCTCTGTAAACACCACCCGCTTTTCTTATCAACATCTAGCTTATGGTAAGTATCTACTTATGGCAGCTATTAGAATACATCAAGCTCCTACACATCCTTCAAAACCCAGCTTCAATGATCCCTCTCCAAGGAAGCCTACCAAGCTCCCGTCCCTCTGGCCTCCTTCCCCTCCGGGCGCCTCCTCTAGCCCTCTCTGCACCCCTAGGGCCGGAGAGCTGGGGTCTGAGTCTTGAGAACAGTGCTGCAGTCTCCTTCCCGTGAACAGACACGGTTGAATGAAGCATGCGCCAAGAAGCAGTTTATTGTCAGGCAGTCCTAGAGAGTGGAGCAGAGGGCACGGGCTTCCGGGCTGCGTCCGCCTGAAGGAGCTCGGGCTGGGAGCCACGCGGGCAGCTGCATGTCTGCGAGAAGCAGGGAAGAGCCCAGGTTTGGCAGAAACCGGAGCTGTCGGGGACCCGGGCCCCAGCCAGGCAGGACGCTGAGTTTTAGGACACAGGAGACTGCATGCGCAGCCAGCGCTGGGAGGGCCTGGGGTGTCCCTTTCTCGCCTGGCCTGGCTTGGAGCGACCGGAGAGAAGAAACTGGGGCGCGAGGAGGCGGCGCGGCCTGCACCCTGCGCGTAACTGGGGGGTCATGGCCCCCAGGGACTGCAAGGGGGAAGGTGGCCCGGAAGGACTGCAGGCAGCTCTGAGAAGGGGACCCAGGCTGCACCGAGGCCCCTCCAGCCACAGTGGGCGCCAGGCAGGGGCTGGGCTCGGCGGGGGGGGCCGTCAGGGCAAGGCGTCCATGGCCGTGGGGACAGCCCGCCTTGGGGGGCAGGGGCCCGGGCTGCAGGCCGGTGCTCTGGCCTTGCTCGTGGGGACGCCCTCGGGGCTGGGGGTGTTGAAGGGCCGCGGGCGGGGCCGTCCCAGCATGGAGAAGGCAGGTGGGCGCTGCCGGTAGGTGCTGGGGTCCGGGCTCTCGTACTGGCCCGGGCCGGGAGTCTCTGCGGGGTCCTGCAAGGGGCGGGCGGGGGGCGGGCGGCCCAGCGCTGTATAGCTGGGGCTGCTGGGCTTGGTGAAGACCTGGGAGCCCCAGAGAGAGGGCAGCGTGTAGGCGTTGGGTGCCGGCACCGAGGTGTCCAGGGGCTGCGGGCGCAGGCGGGAGCCCAGGGTGAAAGCCGGGGGTGTCCGCTGGTGCGTGGGGGGCACCTTCTCTGGGCTATAGGCCCCGGGCCCGGGCGTCACCTCCACACCTAGGGGGTGTGGGCATGAGCATCGGGACAGGCTCCCTGGCTTCCCGTTGCCCTTGGGGCACCCAAGCCACACCCTTCCCAGCCCTCCCCAGCCCCGGCCTCGGCCTTGGCCGTCCCCACTCCCCCTCCAAGCTCCCCTCCCTGCTGCCTTCCCCACACCTTCCTTGGGGCAGAGCCATCACCCCAACCCCTGGGTCCCCCAGCCCTGGGTGACCCCTCTCCAGACATTGACCACACAGAGGCCAAGTGGGCAGCCTCAGGGTCTGACTCCACCACCAGCTGGGACCCCACGAAAAACGCGGACAAGTCTAATCCTGCAACTGCTCTGCAGTCTTTCCTATGTTTCAGCAGATGGATGGATAGATGGATAGATTTGTGGATGGATGGATGGATGGGTTTGTGGATGGATGGATGGATGGATGATGGATGGATGGATTTATGGATAGATGATGGATGGATGGATGGATGGATTTGTGGATGGATGGATGAATTTGTGGATGGATGGATGGATGGATTTATGAATGGATGATGGATGGATGGATGGACGGATGGATGTGTATGGATGGCTGGATGGGTGGATTTGTGGATGGATGGATGGATTTGTGGATGGATGATGGGTGGATAGATGGATGGGTGGATGTGTATGGATGGATGGATGGATGGATGATGGATGCATGGATTCATGGCTGTAGGATGGGTGAATAGATAGGTGAGCAGGTGGGTCAGTTTTGGTGGGGGATGGATGAGTAGATAGGCAATAGGACAAAGGAGGAAGGGGTGGATGGTGGGTGGGAGGATGGGATCGGGTCATTAAGTCAAGTGGACCAGGTGAAAGTGAGTCGCTGGAGCCTGTGAGGGGACTTTTGAGTTTGCCGCAGGCCCCGCTGTGCCCTGCTGTCTCCCAGCAGTGAGGACCTGCCCCAGCTCCTTGTGGCATCACGTGTGCATGGGGTTGTCCTCAGCCTGCCCCACTCCACACATTGGGCTTCTCTCCCGAGTCCAGAGACCTCAGGGGATGGGTGGGAAGGGGGCGGGTGGGGTCGGTACTCACCCCGGACCTTGGCCCGGCCCTGCATGGAGTAAGCAGGGGTGCAGCTGCGGCCAAAGCGGGTGACTTTCGGGTCCAGGAAGTAAATAGGCCCAGGGCTGGCGTCCTGAGGGGGTGCTGGGGAGAGGAACCGAGCTCTGGAGGGCGCCCAGCCGGCCAGCTGGGCCCCGAGGCCCTTCCATGGTCCAACGCGGCCAGCCCCATCCGGCAGAGCTTTGGCCTTGGAGGGACTGAGGTGCGGCCACCCTGAGCTGGGTGCCCCAGGACTCGGCTTCCTTTCGCCTCGGGGGGCTTTCTGTCTGTTTGTCCCATTTGGAAGCCCCAGCCTCACCGCTGCTCTCGAGGGGCACATAAGGCAGGAGCGACTGGCACCGAGTAAGGGTCTCCATGCTGGGCTTGGGGAGAGAATAAATGTGAGGCCGCCCGGGAGGGGTGGCCGCTGTTATCACCGTGCAGGTGCCCTCGGGCACGTGTGTCACGCAGTCGCCTGGACGAGTGTTTGTGAATCGCACAGTGCGTGCCCACGGGCACGAGTGCCGTTACCCGCCCTGCGTGCGTGTGTGTGAGCCGCAGGTGAGCACAAACCAGCTCTGTGAGTCTAACCGCGCCTTCCTCCTTACCTGCAATCCTTAAAAATTCTCGCTGCACTTTCAGGGTCACTGGGGGCAGGACCAGAGGGAGGCAAATCCCTAGGGGAGCGTGATCAAGGCTGGTTCAGGATTTCCTGATTCGGTGTTGGGGCGTCACTGAACCCAACTACACGAGTAAGAAGAATTGCTGCGTGTGCCGCAACACACCCAGTGGACACGAGGGTTTCCACACAGGCTGGGGACCCTCCACCCACTCGGGGAGAGCCCAGGGCTCGCTAGGAGGGGGGCGGCTGGGAAGCGCTTCCCTGGGGTGATGTGGACGCTGCACGTGGACGGTCAGCCACGCCTGAGCCTGCCTGTGCACACGCTCGTGTGGACCCAGCCCCTTCTCTCTCGTCATCTCACAAAAGCCAACAGTGGAAGCCCTATTTTTACCCTCGTTGTTCTGAGGTAGAAACTGAGGCTCAAAGAGTTCACCCAGGAAGACGTCAGGCCCAACTTGTAACCTCTGCCCGGCACCCTCACCTTCAGCCTCTTCTCCTGCCCCTGCCCAGCCCTGACCGATCAGGCCTCCCAGTCCTCCGCCATGTCCTCCTCGAGGCCTCGTCTACACTGTAGGCTTTTCCTGAAGTTCCCTCCTCTCCCGTGGGCTCCACCAAACTCCTATGCATTCTGCAAAGCCCAGAGTTCATGCCCCACCTCTAGAAAGTCATCCTAGCGGTGCCTGTACTGCCCCTATCTCCCCAGCTTGTCTTCCAGGGTGTGTCCAGTGCCCCGGAGCTGAGCCTTTGAGCCCGGCTATCTGAGCCATAGCCCTGGCTCTTCACCCCTTCCTTACCTCACCCCTTGGTGATGCCAATTCCCTCACCTGCCCTCCAGGGCCTCTGGCAGCTCCCTGAGTGTTGTTTCTGTCTGTTTGTGATGTTTGCTGGTTCCGAAGGCTGAGAAGAGGCTGCTGGCCTCCCCAGAGAGTCCTACCAGGAACTTCCCCACCCCAGCCAGCTCCGGAACGAGGGCCGATGGAAGGTGTGGGTACGGAGACGACACGGGGGCCTGGCCGCCGATACAGACGGACAGCGTGCGTGTGCCAGACGCAGTGCCCCTCACTCCGGCCGCGTCGTTTCCCTCGGCCGCACCCCTCCTCCTCCTCCCTGTCACACAGGACCCTGCCGCCCTCGGCCTGGAAGCCCCCACCCCCCACCCCGCCTCTCTCCAGAAGCTCGGGCCACCCTGTGGGGGACAGAAGCTCGGCACGTGCCCTCAGAGGCCACCTACTGTGTCCCCAGGACCGTTTCGGCTTCTTGAAGGACATTTAGTCCTCACTTCCCGAAGGTGTCCTGCCCTGTAAGGAGGGACTGTCGCTGTGATCAGGGCACAGATGGGAACTCAAGGCTCAGAGCAGTCAAGCAGTGCACCTGGCGTGGAGCTGCAAGGAGTGTGCAGAGCCCAGGCCCGAGCCACCCCTCGCCACTGCTCCTCCCTTCTCTGTACCAATAAGGAAACAGGCTCAGAGAGGGACAGCGGCTTCCCAAGGTTGCACAGCAAGGAGGGTGCCGCCGGCCTGAGCCCAGTCCTCCCTGCTGCCCGCTGCCCGCTGCCCAGGGCCTCACCCTCGCTGGGTCTCCGGAGGAGGGAGAAGGCGGGGCCGGCTGCCCGGGTGCGGTCGTGGTTGACGTAGCCGACAGTGGATGGCAGGACGTACAAGCCGGGCCCGGAACCTGTGACCCAGGCCCTCAGGTCACGGCCCAGGGGCTGCCCCTAGCCCGGCCCCAGGACCTCCAGACCCTGTTCCCACCGCCCTCCATGGCCTGGGGTCTTCAGCCCCGCAGGGGCAGAGTGAGTGACACATGCATTGTGAGGCAGGCGCAGATCACAGTGGGAAGGGACGGGGGTCAGCAGCCCCCAAACCCCAACCTTGGGGCTCAGGCAGGGAAACTGAGGTCCACGTTGTCACAGGAGGGGAAACTGAGGCCCAGGCTGTCACAGAAAGAATCTCAGGGGCCTCTAGAGAAACGTCAGTGGCAAACGGCCAGAGAGGCCACGGATGGGGCCAGAGGTGGGGAACTGAGGCACGGGCGGGGCCCTGACCGAGATCGCCCGGCGGTGCCTGTCTGCATGGATGGCTCAGCTGCAGCCCTCCCTCTTAGGCTGCTCCTGTCCAAGGGGCCAGCGCTTTCCCTCCCGTCCGTCTCCCCCACCCGCGGCCGGCTCCTGCTGGGACAGCACCTGCGAGGGCTGGCAGAAACCCTGTGTCCACTCCCATCCTGCAGGCAAAGCCGAGGTCTGGGGAAAACATGGGCCGGGATACGGCCAAGGCTCCCCCATCGCTGGGCTCCCAGAACATTCCAGAAACCCAGCCAGAGGGAGAAGTGGAGAGGGGAGGAGCCTCCCAGGGCAGGAAGCCAGCAGGACCCCTGCCTGCAGCTGCCCCTGCCCCATGGCCGCCCCTGCCCCATATCTGCCCCCTGCCCCGTATCCGCCCACTGCCCCACGGCCGCCCGTACCGGGCTCCCAGGCAGCTGCCCCACAGGACTTCCTCAGGCCAGTCTCAGGAATCGGACACTCGGTCCCCCGCCGGCCCAGGGGTGCCGTGGTCAGCTGTGGAGTGGGGTCGCAGCTCAGGGTGCCCATGGTGTCCGGCTGAGGGGCCGCAGTGGTGCAGGGGTCAGCGCTGGCCAGGGACGTGGGGCTGCCTCCTCCGCCCGGCAGCTGTGGCAGCTGCAGGTCCAGGTGCCGTCCCCGCCTGGCAGCCGCGCCCGGCTCTCCACAGCCTCCTGCAGCCCCACAGGCGGCCCCTTGTCCCCACAGGGAGGCTCGGGGCCCTGGGCCGCACCGGGCTGGCTGGCTGGACACTGGCCTGGAAGTGGGGCCGGGATCGAGTGTCGGCCAGCGGACGTCCAGGAAGGAATCGGTGCCGGCAGGACAGGTCCCTGGGGAGCAGCCGGGCCCGCGCTGGGCCCAGGGAGCCTCGCAGCAGAGGGGCAGGGGGCCACGCACTCCCATTTCGCAGCCAGGGAAACTGAGGCACGGGGGGGTGAAGCCCCCACCGCATCACAAGCTCACAACTCCAGGAGCCTGGGCCAAGAAGTGCTCATTCACACGTTCGTCGACAAGCACGAGAAGAACGAATGTGAACCACCAGCATCACGGATGAGAAAGGAGACACCACCATGGACCCCACAGACATTAAAGGGCTTTTCCTGAAGCCGCGAGGAGAAAGCACGTGCAGCTTGTGGGAACGAGGCGCCTTCCTCAGGTGTCATGGCTCCTGGACACCTTTCTGATCTCACACGATCACTGCAGCACGTCACTGAGGGGCAGATGCCACAGATGGGGAAACCGAGGCTCAGCAGGGACCCCAGGAACTCAGGCTGTGAGCCCACGGCCCCCGACGCGGTTTCAGCTGTGCATCGAGGCTCCAATCTCAGCTCAGTTTTCAGCAGGCGCTTAACTCCTGCAGCCCCAGGATAAAGCCCACCAAGGCCCCTGCTCTCCTGCAGGCAAACCCGGGGCAGGGACCTGGCCAAGGCACGTCCTCTCGGCCCTCACCTCCCGCCCCTCCCACTTGCTCGCCCCACCCTGTCCATGCCGGCCTCCCCGACATTCCCCGAAGCCACGAGGCGGCTCCCACCCCAGGATATCGACCCAGGGTGCCCTCCGCCCCGTGCCCTTTGTCCTGCACCCTCTGTCTGGTGCCCTCTGCTGCCCCACGCCCTCTGCCCAGGGCCCTCCACCCCGTGCCCTCTGCTCAGTGCCCTCCACCTCGTGTCCTCCGCCCAGCGCCCTCCACCCCGCGCCCTCCACCCTGCGCCCTCCACCCCACGCCCTCCGCCCCGTGCCCTCCGCCCCACGCCCTCTGCCCCGTGCCCTCCACCCAGTACCCTCTGCTCAGTGCCCTCTGCCCCATGCCCTCTGCTCAGTGCCCTCTGCCCCGTGCCCTCCACCCAGTACCCTCTGCTCAGTGCCCTCTGCCCCATGCCCTCTGCTCAGTGCCCTCTGCCCCGTGCCCTCTGTCCTGCACCCTCTGCCCAGTGTCCTCTGCCCAGCGCCCTCCTCCCAGGTGCCTCTGTCCCCAAAGTCCCCCAGCCAGCTCCTTCCTCAGTCTCCCTTGCACCCTCGGCCTCCAGGCCTCGCCACCACCCTGCATTGGATGAGCCACTTGCTTATTTCCAGAAGCAGCGCAGACTCCAGAGCAGGGACAGAACAGGGGCCCCGAGGCAGGAATAGGGGACAAGACCCCAATCCCCTCTTCCCACCCCCCACTGCCCACCTCTGGGTGCCTCCCACTGGCTGAAGCTGCAGGAGCCTGGGGGGGCCAGCACCAAGCTCAGCCAGGAGCCATGGGGGGGGGGCGGGGATGTGTTGGGGGTCGTTCCCTGCACCCCACCCACACCGAGGCCCTGGCCCAGCCCGGGCCACGACAAGCAGCCGGAGACACAGGTCCCCATGGGAAATGGCCCCGCTGGCCTCAGTTTCCCCGCTGTGATGGGGAAAGGAGCCACGAGCTAAAACAGGATGAACGGGGTGGAACAGTGGTCCGAGGAGGCAGCTCTGGGGTCCCGGTTCACCTCCCCCCTCCAGCCCACAGGCCATGTAAACGAGACGCAGATTAACTGGGCACACATGCAAATGAGCTGTGCTCCTCAGAGACCTGATTCACTGACAGGCGAGAGATCAGGAAGAGAGGAAGAGGGGCCCTGGGCTGGAACGAGGGTCTGAGCCTGCCAGGCCTGCAGGACGCCAGAGGGTAGGCACCTCCCCGGGCCTCAGTTTCCCTGTAGGAGGCCATTGGACTGGCCCTGGAGGGCTGTGGGCAGGGGGGTCATCCTGACCTGGTGCTCACGGGCCCCCCGTGGCTGCTGCAGGGGTCCCACCTCCCTCGGGGGAGAAGCCCACAGCCCCCAGGGCCTGTCCCTGGGGACAGACTTGGGGGGACCTGGAAACCAGGACAGAGGCTGGGCAGGGGCCAGGAGGGTGAGCAGCGCCGGGTCTGCCGCAGGCTTGAGTGGGTGAGGGAGCCCCGGAGCCACCCCGGGGCCTTTGGCCTGAGCCCCTGGAGGGACGGAGCTGCCCCTGCCGAGCTGGGAAGACGCGGGAGGGCGGGTTTGGGGGAACTCGGGAAGGAGCCCAGCTCTGCACGTGGGAGTCGGGGGTGGCGGAGGTGACAGTTGTCTCCGCCGCGTAACAAACCCACAAGCCCCATGGCCGACGGTGCACACATCTGTGTCTGCAGTTTCCGTGGGGACCCCAGGACGGCCCAGCTGGGGCGCTCGGCTCGGGTGGCAGCCCAGGGCTGGGCTTGGCTCGACTGGGGAGGGTCCGCCTCCCGCCCCGCGGGTTGTGGCGGAATCACTTCCTCGTGGAGTGGGCCTGGGCCCCCTTCTGCCCGCAGTGACCTCCTGACAGCGGAGGGCACAGCCCCGAGCAGGCGTGGAGCTGAGAGCGGGGTGGGGGGCCCGGGACACGCCCTCCCCCGGCAGCGTCTGCCCATTGCCTCCTCGGCCCATCGGAGGAACACCCCTGGCCCGGACCCCCACGCTCCTCTCTGCCCCGCAAGCCACAGCCTCCACGTGGCCTCTGAAACCAATCCCCTGCACTGGAAGCGATTCCGAACCCCTACCCTGGCTTCAGGGTGTGGCGAGCATTTGTTGAGCGCCGACTGTACACCAGCTCCACGCTGGGGGCTGGGAACTCAACAGCGACCGAGACAGACCCGTCCACCCGAGCTCCCGGCCTGGCCGCCAAGCTGACGGCCCGTGGCAATAGGGACGGATCCAGGGGAAATTCTGAATCTATAGTGGCCAAAAAAAAGAAAAGAAAAACAAGTGAAATTAATTTTAACAACACATTTTATTCAACCCAATATAACCAAAGCGCTATCATTTCAGCATACGGAAAACCACAGGTGAGGTGTTTCGCTCTCTCCGTTCTTTCACGCACGTGTCCTGCCCTCACGGCCCATCTCAATTCGGAGCTGCCACCGTCCCAGCAACCGTGGGCCAGCGGCTGCGGCCGGGCCTGGGATGTTGTAACCTAGAACCCGTCCCTCCATCCAGGGGCTGCAGGGCCGAGCAGCACAGCTGGGGGGGCGCTGGCATCGTGTGGGGCGCAGAGAGGCCGCTCAGCACCCCAAGTGCCCAGGACGCCCCACCCAGACGTCACCGTGCTGAGGGGCGTGACCCCGGCCTGGCAATGGGCGTTTATCGATCACCCACTGTATGCAGAGCGGCACTGTAGGAGACCCCGCTCACGGGGACTCCTTAGGGGGCTCCTGTCGGTGCACCCACTTCACAGCGAGGAAACCGAGGCCCGGGAGGCAGCGGACCCGGATGGCTCTGCCCACTCCGCCCGTGGCCCTGAGGTCATCTCCCGACCGCAGAGTGACAGGCGGTGGTGGGTGGCATCCGAGCGCAGGGATGGGGAACGGAATCCAGAAAGGCTGACGAGGAAAGCACATCTCGGAACACACGCCCAGCATCATCTTACGTAAAAACGTGTTATTTAGGTAAACGCACTCAAGGCATCTAAAAGACGCATTCCAAACTGTTCAGTGGCTACCTCTGGGCAGGAACAGGGGATTCGGGGCAAAGAAGGTGTGAATCCTTCCACTTTTAAGTCTGGATATAGCCGCATTGTTTGATTTATTTTTCCAATGGACATGCACTCACGCACTCATTCCGTAATTTAACAAAAGATGACAAATGCAAACAGTAAGTAAAGGTCCCAGGGCTGCTTAGACGATGTGCTTCATCTTAGAACACTGCTGTCTGAGCCGCTCACGGTCCCGGAACTCTCCTCCTTCTGCTCCCCAGATGCTGTGTCCAAGGCTTGCTCCAGGCTCCCTAATGAGAGGAGGCAAATTCCCTTCTCCTCTGTGTTCCTCTGCTGAGTTTATTCCTGAAAAAGGGCCTGTCTTTTGGAGTATGAGCTGCTCCAGATCTCACACGTGTATGTGTTTACCAAGAGCCCCCTCTGTACCTGGCCCTGCCCTGGGCAAAACTGGGAGCCCCAGCGTGAACCCTCGAGGAAGTGCCAGGTGTGGACAGACAGACCAGCGTTGTGAGAATTAGATTTAAGTTTAGCTTTCACACAGGGTGGGGGCAGCTCAGGGAAATGGCAGAGGGACAAGAAGCCAAGCTATAATCGGTGGCCAGTCCTCCTGTTTATCCACCCACTGTCCTTGCAAGGTGAGACTGGTGGGGGAGGGGGTGTAAAGTTTCCTAGAATAGCTTCATAAGTTGTTACCAAACTAGCTCAGACTGGCTCTGCAGTTAAAGAACAAAGGAAAGAGGGGTGGAGACTTGTTTCAAATGTTTCCAATTTGGGTGGGCTGCATGTTTCAAATTTGCCCGGGCTAGTTAGGCCTGTGGAATAGAATGTAACCTCTGGAGTATCGACCACTGGAGAAACGGGGAAGGGACTTGCGGTCAGGTGTAGGGAATAAATACTGCTGGGTCTATTGTTCTGGGTGCCAACCCCCACATTTGGGTTGGATGCCCGTTCTTGCAAGATCATGAATAAATTATTTTCTTCTCCACAATCAGATGAGCATTTATTCCTTTTTAGGAATAGTGCTTGTTTCTCATACCCTTGGGGAAGGCTTCCTGCAGGAGGGGCTTCCGAGATGGGCTTTGAAGGGTGCATAGGAGTTCACTAGGCAGAGAAAGGAGGGTGTTTTGGTTTCCTGGCTGTACCGGTTTGTATATATTATGTCCCCCAGAAAAAAGCCATGTTCTTTGATGCAATCTTGTGGAGGCAGAGGTATTAGTATTGATTAGGTTGGAACCTATTGGTTCAGTGTTCCCATGGAGATGTGACTCAGTCAACTGCAGACAATTACCTTTATGGAGGTGTTGCCCCTCCCATTCAGGACTCTTCCAAAGTCCAAGGTGTCCTGGGGCTGGCTGCCAGTGATCCTCAGTCCTTGGCTTTTATTGGATCCCTGGAGGACTTTAAAAAGAGCCACATAGGCCCAGACACAGAGCAGCTGTGAGGGACATTTGGAGAGCAACTGAGAGTGACATTTTGAAGAGGAGCTACAGCTAAGAGAAGACAAAATGCCCCAAGAGCAACATTTTGGAGAAAGCCATTTTGAAATGCAACCTGGGAGCAAACGGACACCAGCCACGTGCCTTCCCAGCTAACAGAGGTTTTCTGGACCTCCAGGGAAGGTACCCGATTGCTGATGTGTTACCTTGGACACTTTATGGCCTTAAGACTGTAACTGTGTAACCAAATAAACCCCCTTTATAAAAGCCAATCCATCTCTGGTGTTTTACAAAATGGCAGCATTAGCAAACTAGAACAACAGCTACTAAAGAAATTTTATACGATGGGATGACTTATCAACGGGAACTTACCGACTCGTGGTGTTGAGACTAGAAGTCTAAACTCGAGGCGTCATCAGGCTGATGCTTTCTCCCAAAGTCCAAGGTGTCCTGGGACTGGCTGCCGGCGATCCTCGGTCCTTGGCTTTTCCATCACATGGCAACGCACATGGTGGCATGTTTTTTCCCTCTGGGTTCAGCTTCTGGCCACTCTCCGAGTCCTCTCCTGCCTCTGATCTCCTTTGCCTAAGAGGACTCCAGCTGTGTTGGATTAAGGCCACCCTCGCCTAGTTAGGGTGCCCTTGCTAGTTAACGCCTGCAAGGGTCCTGTGTACAAATCGGTCCACGTCCTCAGAGGGGTCGCGACTCGACCCCCTGCAGAGGCAGCAGCTGTGCAGGGGCGCGGCGGGCACGTGGGATCATGAGGTGCTCGGTGGGCCAGGCAGGTGCGGGGCAGGGGGTCTCTGGCCAGCAGACCCTCCCCAGGTGGGCTCAGACACACGCTCTGCCTCCGTGGGCCTCTCCCCTCCTCCAGTGCCTCCCAAGGGTGGGTGCAGCACCAAACAAGAATCCAAACCGGCCCCCAACTCCTGCAGTCGCCCCCATGACAGAGGGCAGCCCCTCCAGCCTAGGCTGCTGGGACAAACCCCTCTGAGTCCTGCCTCACATCCTCATTACTCTTGCTGGACCCCAAATCCACCTGGGGGGTCCTCCCTGACAGCGAGCTTCAAAACACCCTGCACAGACCCCCAGGCCCCCGACCCCTCAGGCAGGCTGTCTCGCCTCTGTTTGAACGGAATATAAACAGAGCCGCATGCCGTCTTCCAGGGACGCTGCCTTCCCTGGACGTGAGCGCGCGAGGCCTCTCGAGTGGGCTGTGCGCGTGGCCGAATGACATTCCATTGCGTGGAGATGCCACACTGTTTTCTGCGTATCCCTTGGTGGCCACATGGCTCTGTCTGCGGGGTGAGTGCAGAGCTCTGGAAGATTCCCCCGGCTTTCCTGGGCTGTCCCAACTTCCCCCCTGCAGCCGGCATTCGACAGGGGCGAACACAACCCTTGATCGCGTCACGCACAGCAGGGATAAGTGTTGCCGGGAAACCTCCCGCCGTCCATGTGCAGAGCTGGGTCTCGCCGTAAGCTCGACTCCTCGCCATGGGGCACAAAGAAGCCTGTGAGCTGCTCCAGCACGCCGGGTTCTGTTCTGCTCCAGGGCCTTTGCACGATGGTGCCACTGCCGTATCAACTCAGCACAAAGTTAGTTAGCTTAAAAAATGAACATATTTGCTATCTTACATTTCCGGAGATCAGAAGACCAGAATCAGCCTCAAGGGGCTAAAATTGAGGTGTCCCAGGCTGTGTTCCTTGCTGGAGGCCCCAGGGGAAAACCCGCTTCCTGCCTCTTCAGTGACCACAGGCCCCGGCCCCTCCTCTGTCTGCACAGCCAGCAGCGGGGTGTCTTCCCCCACACCCTGCTCCTTCTCGCTCTGCTTCTGTCCTCACCTCTCCTCTGCCCCTCCTACAGGGACCCTGGGGTGTCAGCGGGCCCCAGAGAATCAGGATCAGCTCCCACCTCGACCCTTTGCTTCATGTCCCTGTGGGTCCCTTGGCCACATCAGGGGCATCGTCGGGGCTCTGGGGAGAACACGGCCATTCCCCGCCCCTGCACACGGGCCCCCAGCCCCCCGGTAAAGCAGCCACCCCCAGGCAGGCTCCGCCTCCCGGCCCTCCTGAAATGGTCCTTCACTTATCCCTGCACCCAGCACTTATTGAGCACCTACTGTGTGCCAAGCACACAGGGCACAGGAGCAAACAGAAGGGTCAGAGAGCCCCCCACCGAGCCCGGACAAGCAGGTTAAACGCGTCAGCCGTGTGCCCGGGCGACGGCAAGTGCGGAGCAGGGAAACAAAGCAGGGGACAGTGAGGTGGGGATCTTGGGGACAGGGCTGAAATTTTAGACAGGGCAGCGGGAAGGCTCCACTGACACTGCAGCAGCGGGGAGGACGCGAGGCTCCCTCTGGGACACGGAACCATGCGGACAGCTGGGGTGGGGCGCTCGGGGCAGGGGCACGAGGCCGGGCCGGGCCTGGGCGTCAAGGGGGCCGCGGGGCAGGAGCGGAGGGAGCCAGGGGCAGAGGAGGGGGTCGGGGCAGGTCATGCAGGGCTCAGGGGCTGCAGGAGGACGTGGGCTTGCACCCGAGGGAGGTGGGCGCCCTGGATGGTTGCGGGCAGGGCGCGCGGGCCCTGACTCCGGTTTTAGCGGGCGTCGCTGCTGGGCCCGGGGTGGAGGTGTGTGGTGGACGCCTGCTGGGGACACGGGCGCCGGGAACCCCTTCTGCATGCTGTTCCTGCTGCTGCCATCACGTCCCCATCGCACTTTCCTAAAAGCCACATCCCAGCAGCTGCGCCCACGGAGTGACCCACAGGTTCAGGGGCAGCCCCAGGAGGCCTGGTGCTGTCGCGGGTGCCGCTTCCCCGCCCAGCCCAGCTCCGCTCTGCCCTCCCCAGGGGCCACGGCTTTGTTGCCCGTCGACGGCCAGTCCAGTGACCCGGCCTCAGGCGCCTCTGCAGGGACTCAACAAGGACACCTTGTTCTCCCCCAGCTCGCAGCGACCGCCAGGCCCCTCCTTCCTCACCCAGGAGTCTGCCTTCCGCGCGGACTCAGCGGGACAGCAGCAGCTCACCTTCCCTGCCGGCTTCCGAGCCCGGTTTTTCAGCCGAGGACGCTGAGGTTTGAGGGAGCAGGGCCTGGGTGGCTGCAGAGGGCCCCACACAGCCAGCTCCCTTCTTCCTTCTCTGGTCTCCCCAGCCTCCTCGCTTTTCTAGAACACTCCAGGGCCTTGGTGCTTCCCGTCCCCTCTCCCTGATAAACCGTTTGTGCTGATGACCTTCAGCTCCTCTGGGTCTCCTCTGGTGAGGCTCTCCCGTTATTCTCCAGCTTGCCCCAGCTCCGGGCCGCCACTCCCCCTTCCCGGTCTCGCTTTTCCTTCTCCGGTGTATGTCATGCGTTACTTGTCCCACCGCTGTGGGCTGCAGCCCATCCATGCCAGCTTGCTAAATTTTCAGGAATTTTGTGAGCTGGTTAGCATCACCTTGATAGTGGGAATCAGCCACTTCACCGCCTGAATCCACACAGGCTACAAATCGGGACATTTTGCCCTGGAGAGCTGGTTGTCAAACTTTGCCAGCACACCACTGCCCACTTATTATGTTTGATGTTTGTGGACATCCCCTCCCATTAGAATGTAAGCTCCTTGGGGAGGGGTTTGTCCTCCTTGCAATCTGCTGTCTCCCCGGCACCCAGAGCAAGGCTTAGCATATAGTCAGTGCTCAGTAAATACTTGTTGAATTAATGAAGGAACCTTGTAATTAGCAACTGCTCTCAGACTCTGGAAGTCAGGACCCTCACGGGAAACTTCATCCTCTCCAACATGAGTCCCTGGCACCATCATGAACCACTCACTGCCCCCCAAACCCCGAAATAAAACATTCGAGCTCCCTAGCATGTCAATCACCTGCTGGGAATAAGACCCGGCTTGTGGCAACATTACTCCAGCCCTAGCAACAAGACCCGGTGCCCAGCAACAAGACCTGATGCCTAGCAACACGATGCCAGCCCCTAGCAACAAGTCCCGGTGCCTAGCAACAAGACCCGATGCCTAGCAACATGATGCTGGGGCCCTAGCGACTGGAGACGTCCCGACAACCCGAGGCCTGGCCCGATGTCTGGATCCAAACCCGTGACTCTGCAACTCTGGACTCGGGCAGTTTTCCTCCTGCTTTCATCCAGTCAGTCCTCGGTGCAGCAGGGTCGCCTCCCCCCGGCCCCAGGACCCCCGTGCGCCACGGCATGGGGCTGACAGACGGGGGACGTCCCCACTCTGTCGGTCTGGCCGGCGCGTCCACCCTGGCCATGGCTCCTGCAGATGCAACCGGTAGCTCGCGTGGCTCGAGGTGAGAGGTGGGGCGGGGAGGGGGAAGCTTGTTTAAAAATCTCTGATCACGGAGCTTGGAACCCAACTTTGTCATCCGCACCGAAGCCGCGTCTTCGCCCCCTCGGAGTCACTGAGCCAACCCCAGGGAGGGCGCGTGCCCGTCCGCTCAGCAGGCGGGTTCCGGGGCGCCGGGCGGCGGGGACGCCCCTGCAGGTGCGCACTGCCTTGTGGGAACGCAGCCCGGTCCACAGTCCCCGCCACCCCCTGGGGCCGCGCGGCATGGCGGGAGTTGCAGTCCAGCAGCAACGGGGCGGACACGCGGGCTGCCGGGAGTTGTAGGCGAAGCGGGGCGGTCGTAAAGGACGCCGGGAGTTGTGGACGGGGAAAGAGCGAAGAGAATACAAGAGGGATTGTGGGCGGGGCTGGCGCGGGGTTGCCGGGAACTGTGGGAGAGCGCAGGGGCTGCCGGGAGTTGTAGTTGGGGCGGGGCGGGCGTGGAGGACTCCGGGAATGGTGGGCGGTGGGTGGGCAGAGTCGCCGCCGCAGCGTCCCCCCGGCCGGGCCGCGGGATGTGGGCGCACCGCAGGACCAAGCGGGGCCGGCGAGGAGAGGGAGCGGCTGCACCGCGGCGCCACCGAGGACGGCGCGACGAGTGCCCCGCCCCAGGCCCCCGCGGGGAGCCGCCCCCAGCCCCGATGCTGAGCCGGGACCGCCCTGGACAGGCTGGGACCCCGACCCCGGCCTGGGAAGGACCCCGAGTCCAGCCTGGTCCAGCCCCCGCCTACCACCTGCTTGAGCCCACCCCAAAGCCCACCGTGACCCGGCTCAGAATTACCCTGGTCCTGCCCAGACGCCCCTGCACCCACTCCCAGGCAGGCCGCAGACCCCGCGCCGGGAACAAGCCCCCGTGGGGTGACCGTGACCCCCGCCCCCAGCCCGCGCCCCCACGGGCAGGCCTGTTTCTCCGTCTCCACCACCTGCTCCCGGCCCAGGGTTCCCTGCCCCGGCGCTGGGGGCGTTCCCGGCCGAGGGGCTTGAACGGTCTCCGGGTCCCGGGTCTCCCCCTCGGCCCTGCAGGCAGGGGGTCTGAAAGAAGGGAGCCAACTCCGTCTCTGTGTTCACGCAAAAGAAACTTTATTCTGCTCATTCCTACGGGTTCTTGTAGCACACAAGGTAGTCTCCTATGTGACTGTTTTCCGGTGTCTCAGGGAGGGCGCATTTTTTCTAAAGTCACGAGGACATAATGGTATGTGTGTACAAGGATGGTAAACATAAGGGACAATTTCAGGAAGGAGAAGGAGCCCCGTGTCCTTATCCTTATCTAAATTGCCTGCCTTCAGGCACACAAAGTCTTGGCCTTCTCATAACCATTTATGAGGCCTCCACATCTCCCCCCTTTTTGTTACCGTTACAATTGTATGTAATGATACAGATGTCATGGGGGTTCTCTGAGAGAGCGTGGCGTCTTCTTAAGCTGTTTCACCTGCACCGGAGTCCTGAAAGCAAAAGATAAAACAAAGCCACTTTAGAATGGAGGGGATAGAGAAGACATGACTCCAGGAGTCAGGTCCAAGCCACTGCAAATGATTGGTTTGCTTTTCATTGATTTGGGTGGCATGGAGCGTTTCTAAAATTTGTGTTTTTAGATTATCCACATCACTAGTTAAATTATCATGAAATGCTCCCACAGTTGTTTTTTGACATCATTCCAGGTGTGGCTTGTGTTATTCCATTGCAAAGGGGTTACACAGATGGACGTCATCTGCCAATCACATGTTAAGGTAAGGCGCTGGGCAAGGGCATCTTGCCGTTTGCCTATAAATTCAACTGCAGCCTCTAGGGCTTGGATTCGGGTTAGGATTTTCTGATCAATGCTTTGTTGGGTAATAAATTGTTGACTAACATTCTCAATTGCAGAATTTACAAATTGAGCTGTTCACACAGTGTGGGAGATAGCTACTATAGACGCAGCAGCGGAGGTTAAAATTACAACGGCAGATACAAGAACTGCAATTAGAGTAAATAAAAAACAACGTGAATTTTCTGCAAAGCCTGTTTAAGGATAGCAAGAGAGGAGGAAGATTGCCGTTAATCAGGGGACCACTAGGTGGCACATGCACTCCACCTAGCCAAGTGGTAACATTGTGGGAGACAGGGAAAGGGGAGACCGCCCAAGTTACTGGGCGGAACAGAGGGGGATCTAAAATGTGCGCCTAATACAGGTGGGCAGAAACGCACGGGGATAGAAAAGAGAACAAGGAAAGGAAAATAAATGTCACCGCGCTCTGGCAATGGATAGTAGACACCATTGCCAGAAACAGTGTTTCTGGAGTCACAGGGGTGCCGGTTTGCCAGAGCACCGCCTCAGCCTTTTGAGCCGTTTTCTTCAGGACTCCCCATGTCATCAGCGGGGCTTGCTGGCGCTGTCAGTCTCATCCTCGGCAGGGCGTTCCCTTCTATCTTCAGGTTGCGGAGCTCGGGAACTGTGTTCAGCTTCATCCCCTTCTGCAAGAACAGCTAAAGCATTCCAATCCCAGGGGGTTAAAACAAAACCTTTAGACAAAGCTTTCAATAGCCTTTTAGTAAACGGACTTGGGGCACCATTCTCGCAAATGCTCTTTCTGAGTTCTTTGTAAGTCTGATGAGTTAGTGGCTCACTCTTTGATTTTGCTGGTTAAGCATAACGGGACAAACGAGATCACCGGCCAATGCTGCCTTGGGAAGATGCGTTGCAAAACTGGTGCGGCACCTCCAGGGAGGGAAGGTGGAGGTGGCGTTGGTGGCGGCAGCAGGGGCCAACCCGTTTCTGCTAGATCCCCTCTGCCCTTTTCAGCTATCGGCAGAGGAGCTGAAGGCTCCGGAGGTGGAGAGCCACTGACAGAGGCAGTGGCAGCCTTCCCCTCATGTATTCCAGTCTCAGCAATATGGAGAGGGGCTAAAGCAGTGCAAACAAGAGCCCATGTGGTAAATGTCTTAGAGGAAACCTTTTGTCCTAGCTTAAAATGACGCTTTAAATTCCGCCCAATGCGTTCCCACACATCAAGATCCAATGTGCCTTTCTCAGGAAACCAAGGGTTGTATTGAACAACATCATGCAATAAAGAGTACAAATTATCTTCTGGGACAGAAGCTCCACTAGCCTGCAGCAGCCGTTGCAAAGTTGAAACATACCAGCGCTGGGGAACACTGAGAGACGGACCCATATCGTTGAGTGGCTGGAACCGCTCAACCACCACGAGACAACTCGCTTGTACTTAGTGCGCAGCTTTCAAATGTCGTGGTCAGGACTGGAACTCCTCACATGGGGCACCAGTTGTGAAAGAAGGGAGCCGACTCCGTCTCTGTGTTCACGCAAAAGAAACTTTATTCTCATTCCTACAGGTTTTTATAGCATGCAAGGTAGTCTCCTACGTGACCGTTTTCAGATGTCTCAGGGAGGGTGCATTTTTTCTAAAGTCATGAGGACCTGACGGTGTGTGTGTACAAGGACGGTAAACATAAGGGACGATCTCTTTGGGGCTGGGCGGGAGACAGGATCACGGAAGTTGCCTGGCATCCTTATCCTTATCTAAATTGCCTGCCTTCAGGCACACAACATCTTGGCCTACTCATAACCTTTTACGAGGCGGCCTCCCTGTATAACTTATCAAGGCAGGGAAACTTCCGTTTCTCCACAGGTGTCCAGATCACTCTCGGTGGCGGCCGCCTGTGTGCCGTGGGCTGAGCAGCGTCCCCAGCCTCCACCCCATCCCCCACCCCCACGCAGCACCCAGAACGCCCCCAGCTGGGCGGATGTCCGCTGGGGACAGAAGAAATCTGGAGAATGGGCTTGTTTCCAGGTCCCAGCCTGAGACGCAAATCCTGCTGGCAGAGAGGCTTGAACCCCAGCAGCGGGGAGTTCACCTCACCCCTAACCACAGAGAACATTTAGGTTCTGTGTCCGACACCCCGGGCAGGTGAGAGCCGGGCTGCTGGTGGAGACAGACTCAGGCGGCTCCAGAATTTCTAGTAGCTACATTAGAACAGGAAAAAGAAACAAGTGGCATTAGTTTTAATAGATTTTATTTAACCCAGAATGTCAAAAATGTTATTTCAACATGTAATCAATATTAAATAATCCTTACAAGATATTTCATGTAATTTTGTTCCTAGTAAGTCTTCGAAATCCTGCGTATATTTTACTTTCATCTCAGTTTGGATTCTTAGTGCTTCTTGGTGGTGGTTGATCTGTATTTAAAACTTCCCAAAACTAGTTGAAAAAGTAGATTCACACACCCAAGTGGTTTCAAACATACTTAAACATTCTCCAGGGAGTCGAGTATCTGTTTTTAAATCAAAATCTAAACTAAATTAAAATTTGCATTAAAGGATTTCCAGCACCCAGGAGCCACGTGTGACGAGCGGCCTCTGCACCGGACGGTGGCCTCGGTGCTTCTGTCGGTGACGGACCTGCCCACCCCTCTGCCCGGCCCTGTGCTGTCCCCTGTGGCTGGACGCGCAGCAGGGAGGGCTGATCGCGCTGGGCCTTGGCCGACCGCCACCATCGCCCCTGGGAATTTCAACACCGGCTTTTCCAGAGAAGGGAGAAGAAACCCAAGGCTCCTTGGAGTGAGGCGTGGCAGCCCCCGGGGCACAATGTGGGTCCTTGCTAGGTGCTGTTCTGCTCGGTGAGCACCCAGTGTATTCCCACCGCCCCGGCCAGGTCCACAGCCCTGAACCCCTGGAGCTCACTCTCTGGGGAGACCAGACAGGAAACAGAAGGCACCGCATGAAGTGGGCTCTCCTGGTGCTGCGGGAGAGTCAGGGAGGACCCAGGGCCCGGGAATGGACCTCCAGGGAAGGCCTTTCCCGGGCCTGGCTTTCGGAACAGACCAGAACGAATTAGGGGTGAGCCCTGCAGGTCTGTGAGAGGAGGTGGGGGCGTTGGGGAAGTCACAGGTGTGCCCCGCACCTGCCTGGCAGACACATCTCCTGACCGACACCGTGCACATGGGCTCTCCGACACTGGGACGATGCAGTTCTGCCTGGGGGGCTCCCTGGAGGAGGTGCATAAGGCAGGTCACCAAGGCAGATTAGCTCTCCGGGGTGGGGAGGACACCTGCGTGCTAGGTCCCTGCTCTCGGAACGGGGTCAACTCCTCCTCTTTGGGGGACAGGCTGGGCGAATGGGTGGCTTGGGACCACGCGGAGCCAGGGTGGGTGCAGTCAGGGGGTCTTGGCCTCGCCCCTGCCCTGCCGTCCCCCCGCCCGGCCACTCCTCACCTCCTGTCCTCACACCCTTAGACGCCAAGGTCGGGCCACGGGGCCCCGAGCCCACAGATGTTTGTGGAGCATTCCGGTGCCGGTCCTGGCCCGGGCGGCAGGGACGCGCTGGGCAAGGTGGACGGAGCGCCCTTCCCGCCCGAGCTGCGGGGAGACACCGCAGGATGCACAGGCGCGGGAGCGGCGAGCGCGGGAACGGAGGGTGGCCGTGCTGGGGCGCTGGCGAGCGCGGGGGCGGGGGGGCAGGAACGCCCTTGCGGGGGGCCCCAGCACTCGGCCCGGGGCCGTGCTCCCAGCTCAGGACGCCCCAACGGCGGGGCGGGGCGGGGCGGGCAGGACGCAGGCCCCGCGCGCTCGCCCCCAGGGGGACCCGCGGAACCGGCCGAGCTTCTGCCCAGGGAGGCCCGCGAGAGACCCGGGGTCCGGGGCTTTTATTGGCTGCAGAGGGAGATCCCCGGCTGGCAGGGACCTGAATCCCAGGGCCCGGGGAGAGCAGCGGCGCTCGGCGGGGAGCACGCAGTCGGCGCAGCCAGGCCCGTGCGTGAGCCCTTCCCTGCCCGGGGACCTGTGGGCAAAGACAGGCGCGGGGCGCCGGCAGCGCGCGCAAAGGGCCGGGGCGGAGCCAGGGGCGGGGCACACGACCAGGGGCGGGGCTAGGGGCGGGGCAACGACTAGGGGCGGGGTACATAACCAGGGGCGGTGCTAGGGGCGGGGCACATGACCAGGGGCGGGGCTAGGGCGGGGCAGAGGGCCAGAGGCGGGGCACATGGTCGGGGGTGGGGCTAGGGCGGGATAGAGGGGTGGGGAGGGGCACAGGGGCGGGGCACATGGTCGGGGGGGGGCCTAGGGCGGGGCACATGGTGGGGGGGCTAAGGCGGGGCGCGGGGGCGGGGCACTTGGTCAGGGCGGGGCTATGGGCGGGGCACAGGGCCAGGGGCGGGGCACATGGTGGGGGGGGCTAGGGCGGGGCACTTGGTCAGGGTGGGGCTAGGGCGGGGCAGAGGGCCAGGGGCGGGGCACTTGGTCAGGGCGGGGCTATGGGCGCGGCAGTTATCCGGCGGGGGGCACAGGGCCGGGGCGGGTCTCCCCGCACTGAGGCCTCTGTGAGATCCTGGGCTTCAGAGGGGGCCACGGGACCCCTGAGGGCCTTGGGCAGCCCCTGGGGGCACCCGCACCTCAAGGCCGGGTCGAGGAGCCGCTTTGAAACCGCAGCCAGCGCTCAGCCTGGAGCCCGGCGGGGGCGCGGGGGTCCGGGGAGAATGGGGTTGGGAGGACAGCTTCTCTCATCGTGGCCCACGTGGCCGACATCCCGCAGGAGCAATGGGGCAGCGGGCCTACCGCCTGGCGAGGACGATGTGTGCCCCCCCATCCGCCCATGCTCCCCCACCAGAACCCCCAGACCCCCATTCTGGCTCCTGTGATGCACCCACTCATACCTGGGCCCGGGCAGGGCTGTCTCGGGGTCCTCACCGCGGCGTCGGAGGTGGCGTGTGGTTTGTGTCCCCCTTTCCCGAGTGGCCAGGCCGGCGTCCCCAGCGCTGCCCTCAGGCCTCCTCCGGCCCCTCACCCCAGCAGCCGGGGTCTGTGCCTTTCCTCCTTCCCGACCCCACGCGACGACCTGCGCCCTGGGAGGGAGAATCGGGGCACAGCGAACAGTGGGAGTTCGCACCTGTGGAGCCATCACCCCAAAAGCTCCCTGGTGCCCCTTTGTCACGGTCCTCCGCTCCTCCGCTCCTCGCCTGCTGCCGTCGATGCTGATCTGCTTTCTGTCGCCCCGGATTAGTTTGCATTTTCTAAAATTTTATGTCAACAGAATCACAGAAAATGCTTTTTTGTGGAGTTTGGGGTCTGCTTTCCCTCGGCGTTATCTGCATCCTCTCGTGTATACATAGCTCATTCCTTTCCACTGCTGAGTCTCCCACGGTGTGTTTATCCTGGATGGACGGTCGGGTGATCACTTTCCAGCCGTTAGGAAGAAAGCTGCTGTGACTGCCTCTGGCAAATGCTCTTCCTCCTCCGTGCTCTGCCCGGGGTCGCCAAAGGCCGGGATGGGGCGTCGTGGGGCTCACCCCGTTTGTCTCCCGTCCCGGGGTCCCGTCCCTCGTGGCCTGTGAAACCATTGCTTCATGGATTTGGCCAGGTTTTTAGTCACCTAGAGTGGGAGAGTATATCAGTCCCTGTTACTCCATCTCAGCCGGAACCAGAAGCTGGTCCACTTGGGTTTATCGTCGGTACCACCTCAGCCCCTTCTTCTCTCTGCTTGGTGCGAGCCCAGAACCTTCTCAAATGCAGGACACCCTCAGGCCGCGTGCAGGCCTCTCGCTGGGCACGGAGCTCGCTGGCTGGCCTGTGGTGACGCGTGCGCCTTGTGTGAGGAAACTGAGGCAGGATGGATGGAGGAGGGGGCACTGGGCAGCAGAGGGCCTGGACCCCCCATGCAGGGCCACGAGGGGTACCTGACCCCCACCTCTCTCCCCACAGCGGGCCATCACCCCGGCCCCCTCTTCTTTATCCCCCTTCTCCCCCCCCTCGCCCCCTCTCCTCTCTGACCTGCTCCACAGCCCCTGAGCTGCTTTTTCCCCTCTTCAGCCCCCTGGCCCCCCACCCACGGGAGCCCCGGCCAGAGCACAGCAGCATCTGAGGGCCCCGCAGCCCCCAGTCACCCCGAGGCTGAGGCCCGGGGCAGCTGGTGCTCCCAGGCTGCTGAGCAATGTCTCGAGAACCAGCCCCCCAACTGCCCCTCAGGCTCTTCCCAGCCCCAGGGCAGTGGCCCCCCTCCTCCAGTGGCAGAGCCGCACCCCAAATCAGGTCCAGCCGAGATGTCCTGCGGCCCCCCGCGGTGTGGCAGGGTGCAGGGTCTCCACTGCCACCTCCACTCCTCACTCGGCTGGGGGTGCGAGGGGCGGCCTGGGGGCATCAGGACTCAGAAGGCGCAGCCCCAACTGGCCCGGGACGGCGTCCTGCCGGGAAACCCCTCAGAGCCAGAGGGGCCGGGCCGCAGCCCCCCACCCAGCACCAGAGCCGAACCCCAGGCTCCCAGCCCGTGGCGTCCGTGGTCCCTCAGAAACCAGACGACAACCGCAGAACTGCCGCAGACGCCGGTCGCGTCCTGAACCTCACCCCACGCGGTGGCAGGTCCGAGGGGACCCAGGGGGAACCCGTGGGAGGGCCCTGCGGCCACGACCCGTTTTACCAAACTCCCGAGGACAGAGTCCGGCCGCCCCCGCGTCTTTGGGGGGCCCCACCTGGGCCTGGGGCTCAGCCCCTCACTCCCCAGCCCCCCAACCTTGGCCGGGAGACCCGAGGGACCAGCAGGGAACCCTGAGGCCGCACAGACTGGGATGGCAGGTCCCTGACACAGGCGGCCGGGGCCCGGGTTGCCGAGCCCCTCCCTGCTCTAGAAGGTTCCGAGAGGGTGGGGCTGGCAGCCTGGTGGGTGGCGGCGGATTTCAGGGGGTGTCCTGGTGCCCCCCATGGTTAGCTGTCAACTCCCCTCCATCCTCCCCGATCCCCCGAGGCAGGAGGGCCGTGCTGGGACCCCCCAAAGGCCAGCATTTGCTGAGCACTCCAGTGTGCACCGGAGCTGGGACCCCAGCCGGGGGCTTGGGAGGCACCTGCAGGAAGGGCGCTGGGACCCCCAAATGGGCCAGGGGAGCGTGCAGGACCCCCACCTGCGCCCCTGGGCCCGCTCCCCTCCCGCCTCCAGTTCCTGGAATGTCCCTCCCTCGGGCACTTCGGCCGGAGCACCCTCCGCGGGGAGGGGCTTCCTGCCGGAGCCTCGAGGACTTCCTCCCGGGCAGGGACAGTGCCGGGAACGGGGGCACAGGAAGTCCAGGCCTGGGGGGATCGGCGAGGACCTCAGCCCTTACCTCCAGGGGCTCCTCTGGGCTCAGGGTCTCCAGGATGAGATGTACCGGGGGGCGTGTTGGGCCCCACTCGTGCCTGGACCTGCGGGGGTCCTTGGGCGCCCCCCGGCCCACCCCAGACCCCTGCAGACGCCTCCCACCCCCGCCCCTGGCTCAGCTCCTGCTCACCCTTGTGCAGCTCCCCTGTCCCTTCCAAATCACGGGGTCCCCTTCGTGCTCTCCTGGCGCCCCCACTTTGAATTGTGAGGGGGTGTCCAGGCAGGGGCAGGGAAGGGCCTGAGGAGAGCTGGACGCACTGCCAGGGGTATCGGCTGCGTGTCCTGAGCTGGGCAGGAGGCAGGAAGGCAGGTCAGGGGCTGGGAAATGGCCCATTCTCCAGCCCCAGGACCCCCACCCAGGTTAAGAGCCCAGCTTCCTGGGGAGGGGCCTCGCCTCGGAGCCAGCCTTCCTGTGAGGACGTCCCGCCCCCGGGGATGGGGTGGGGGCAGTCAGGACCAAGAAGGGGGCCGCACCTTGGCACACCTGGACCCTGCCCCCCCCCCCCGCTCTCCAGGCCTCAGTTTCCCTCTTGGCTTCCAGCTCTCCTCCTACCTGTTTCCCATTCTCACGTGAGGGGCTGAGAGAACACTGGCCAGCAGCAACGGGGGTGTGGGGTGCTGAGGAGCCCCAATGCCTGTGTCCCTTCTCTCATCCTGCAGTCAGGGAAACTGAGGCACGGGCAGGCCACACCCTGAGGTGTGCCAGGCCAGACCAAGCCCCCTCGCTGCCTTCCTGTGGGCCTGGGGACGTGGGGGGGGGGCAAGGCAGGCAAGATCCCCGCCTTTTGGGGGGTGCCCCATGGGCAGGCAGGCAGTCATGGGGCTGCAGGAAGGGGTCGGGGTGGGGGGATCCCTGAGGCAGTGACATGGAGCTGGAAGAGCAGGCAGGCAGGGGACAGCCAGTGCCAAGGCCCTGGGCTGCCAGGGAAGGGGGCCGCGGGAGGGGGGCCTGTGGCTGTCAGCTCAGGGGGTGCTGGGTGGGGGGTGGGGACCAGGCTGAGGGGCCGGGTCCTTTCCAGGGCAGGTGACCGCGTCTGGAACCTGAAGCCAGGGCAGCCCGCCCCCGGGGCAGAGGCTCCCACCAGACCTGTGAGGTGGGCCGCCCTGCCCTTTGACCCGGTGAACCCAGCTCCCAGCAAGGCGGTCCCGGCTCCATCAGTCCCAGGAGACCCCACCCCCAGAGAACCCTAATCTCCAGAACACCGTTGCTCCCAGGGGACCCGTTGCCAATAGTTTCTATCCCCGGGGACCCTCACCCCAATCTCCACCCGCAGCAGACCCCGTCCGGGAAGGAAGAGGCTCTCCGCCGCCCCCGCGCGGCCGCTCGGGGAAGTGCAGGTCCCGGCCCGACGGGGCGGACGGGGGCGGTGCCGACCCCCGGCCCATCGCAATTTCCAGTCAACTGAGCTGCAGTCACCGGCCCCGGGCTCCAGGAGCGAGGCCTGGAATCGGCCCAGACCCTCCCCGCCGCGTCTGTTCTCCCGACCTCGGCTCTGGGGTCCCCACCTCTGCCTCTCAGGCCGGGAAACCCCCTCGGAAACCCCCGGGCGCAGCCGGACGACGGCGCGGGGAGCAGGGTCGCGGGGTCGGCGGGAAGGAGCCCGGGGCGCCACTATTTAAGCCACTTGCCCCGCGGGAGGCGGGAAATTGGAGGGGAGCGAGCATGGAGCGGGGCCTCGTCCTTCTGCTTCCCCTCTGCCTGGGACTTCTGCCCCGCGGCCACGGTGAGCAGGGGGGCTGGGGGCGGGAGGGGCTCAGAAGAGAGGAGGGGACTTGGCCAAGAGCAGGGGTCGCGGAGGCGGTGGGGGCTCCGAAGGGCCCGGGGTTGGGGAGGAGCCCAGCGAGAGGCTGGCGAGAAGCCTGCGACGGGGGGTCCTTGGCGCCAGCGGCGGCCGGGAGCGGGCGGGGGTCCCGGGGCTGGGGTACGGGAGCGGGGGGCCCAGGGCGGGGGTGCCTGGGGCGCCGGGCGGAGTCGGATCCCGGGGATCTGCGCGGGCCGAGCGCCGCCTCTGCCCTCAGGTCAGGCCCTGGAGGTGGAGCCCCCGGGGCCCGCGGTGGCCGTGGCCCTGGGTGGATCGCTGCAGCTCACCTGCCGCCTGGCGTGTGCGCGCGGCGCAGCGGCCTCGGTGCAGTGGCGGGGCCTGGACACCAGCCTGGGCGCGGTGCAGTCGGACGCCCGCAGCAGCGTCCTGGCGGTGCGCAACGCCTCGCTGTCCGCGGCGGGCACGCGCGTGTGCGTGGGCTCCTGCGGGCAGCGCACCTTCCAGAGCGCCGTGCAGCTCCTGGTGTACGGTGAGGCGCCCCGCAGCCCTCCTTTAGCCCTCTCGCCTCTTCCCAAGGCCCTTCCCGGATTGCTCAAAGCCTCACACACGATCGCCTCCCTCGCAGCTGCTCTCCTCTGCAGGCCCCAAGCCCCTCTCCCAGCTTCACCCACCCGGCCAGGGCTGGCCCTGCCCTCCCCTGCTCCGGAGCCCTCCCAGCACCTGCTTTTCTAGCCACACAGGTGGTGGCCACTGGCCTTGCACAGCTGTTATCTGCGGTGCCCACTTGTCCTGCCCCCTTGTGTATGTCCAGCCCCAACCCTCTGGGCTCAGCCGCCACCGTCCCTCTGTCCATCCCTCCGTCCATCCACACAGCCTTCCCGGACCAGCTGAGCATGTCTCCAGCAGCCCTCGTGCCGGGCCGGGGCCAGGAGGTGGCTTGCACAGCTCACAATGTCACACCCATCGACCCCGACGCCCTGTCCTTCGCCCTGCTCCTGGGGGAGAGGGAGCTGGGGGGCGTGCAGGACCTGGGCCGGGAGGAGGAGCCCCTGGAGGATGAGGACATGCTGTTCCACGTGACGCAGCGCTGGCTGCTGCCACCCCTGGGGGCCTCCGCGCCAGCTGCCCTCCACTGCCAGGCCACCATGAAGCTGCCGGGTTTAGAGCTCAGCCACCGCCGGCCCATCCCAGGTGACTGCGGGGCCCCAGCCCACCGTACCTCGGTGTCCCCCGACACTGCCCCTGGTGCGTCTCAGTAGGAGGTGCCGGCAGGGAGACAGTGCCGGGGTCTCCCAGGACCCCAGCTCTGCACCCCACCTGCAGGGCCATCCCGTGGGGCTGGGAAGACTGAGCTGGGTCTGGCAGCCAGAGTGGCGCTTCCCATGCATTCAGTCATTCATTTCACAACGATTTACTGAGCACCGGCCCTGCGCCAGGCCCCGCGAGGTCCCACGGGAGCCCACGTCCTCCCTGCGGCACTCAGAGCCCTGCATGCCCTGCCCCGGCCGCTGCCGCACTCGCCTCCTCCCGCTCTCCCCCTGCTGTCTGCGCTCCGGCCTCCAGGGCCTCCTCGCTGCTCCTCCCACGCGCCAGCCTTGGTCCTGCCTCGGGGCCTTTGCATGGGCCAAGTCCTCCACCTGGAACATCCTCCTCCTGGGGTTCCCCTCTCTCACCTCTTCCGGCTCTGCTCAGCGTCACCTCCTCAGGGAGGCCTGCCCCCCTCCAACCATATACCTTTCCCTTCTCCCGGTGTAGGTTTCTTGCCGCTCACCAACCTCCCACTCCCTACTTGTTCTGCCTCTTTCTCTCCATCCGTCTCCCCCGTGATGGCTTCATCAGGGTGGGAATCTGTCTTGTTCATGGCCGCAGCCCCACACACAGTCAGTACTCAAGGAACACCTGAATGAATGAATGCCAGTTATCACAGGCCCTGGTACACAGTAGGTGCTCAATTCATGTCAGGCCTACGGTTCATTTAACCAGCACGTGTGAAGGCCTGGCAGCTCCTCTCACTGAAGACAACCGGGTTCGCTCTGATGGGGGCTCCCACTACCCGCGGTGATGCCTTTGGGGTCACTCTTGCTTGAGGACGCTCCCCACAACGGGGCAGGGTGTCGGGGGAGCAGCTGCAGGGCGGTGGCTGGAGCTGAGATGAGCTGAGCAGGATGGAACAGCACCCCCCTCCTGGGGCCTCGGTTTCCCCATCTGTACAAAGGGGTTGGGAGCAGAAAACCTCCAGGCACCCCCTCCCCTCTCTCCACCTCCCACATGCAATCTGACCGTGTGCTGAGCCCGTTTGGCACAGGGGTGCTGTCCACAGAGCCCCAGCTCGTTCTACAGCAGAGGGAAGTGGGGCTCCGGAGACCAGGGCTCACTGAGGGTGGGGAAGCTGGCGAGGGGCAGGCAGGGTGGGCGCAGACCCCCGGCTCCCGACCCCAGGGCGGCTCTGCCCAAGGGGTTCAGGGAAGAGGCTTGGAAGGTTATGGTCCAACTGAGGCAGCACAGAGCAGCCCCAGGACAGCCTGGAAAAAGTCACCACACCCTTGTTTCACAGTCCTACACGGCCCAGCTGCCCTGGAGCCCTCCAGCACAGCCGCCCAGGAGCCCCCCACCACGGCTGCCATGGAGCCCCCCAGTACGGCCGCCCAGGAGCCCCTCAGCACGGCCGCCCAGGAGCCCCCCAGCACGGCCACCCAGAAACCCCCCACCATGGCTGCCATGGAGCCCCCCACCACGGCCACCCATAAGTCCCCCAGCATGGCCGCCCAGGAGCCCCCCAGCATGGCCGCCCAGGAGCCCCCCACCACAGACGCCATGGAGCCCCCCAGCACGGCCGCCCAGGAGCCCCCCAGCATGGCCGCCCAGGAGCCCTGCACTATGGGCACCCAGAGCTCCACCCACTACCCCAGCAGTCCTGGCCCCAGGTCCTGGCCCAGCCTGGCCAGACCCTGCCGCCCAGAGATCTACCAGCTCCCAGCGCCCACGGACGGCGAGGCCCGCTCGGAGCTGCTGTGCGTGGCGGCCTGTGGCTCGGGCGTGGCTGTGCGCTGGGCCCAGGCCCCCGGTGGCCTGGGGGCCTACGAGAGGCGGGAGGCGGGGCCGCGGGCTTGGCTGACCCCGCTGCAGGCTGGGCGCGCCCCCGAGGGCTGGTTCCGCTGCCGCCTGCACCCTGGGGGTCAGATGTCCAGCCTCTACGTGGTCCCGGAGAGCCGTGAGTCTGGGTGCTGGGGACCCTGGGATCAAGGCCTTAGAGAAGGAAATGCCCTGCTCCAGCCTCAATTTCCCCCACTGCCCAGTGGGTTTCCCAGAAGATGGGCAGGTCCTTCTTCATTTTCAGGGACCTTGTAAACTAAAACCGACAAATCAAATGCAGCGCTCGGGCAATTTTAAACTGTCTAGTAGCCACACTTTTTACAAAAGTGAAAAGAAATAGGTGGAGGTAATTTTGACACTGCACCAGATACATCTAAAATAGTATCATTGCAGTGTCACTGCAATGTGTAACCAACATAAAAAGCTTTAATGGGATATTTTGTATCCTTCCTCTTTTAAAATTAAGTCTTCAGAATGCACCACCGGCTGCAGTTTAGACCAGCCACGGTCCAAAGGCTTAAAAGCCGCGTGTGGCCGCTTGCTTCCATTGGACCACCCAGCTCTGAACTCCAGGTCCTGGGGAAATTTCACAAGGCTCGCTGTCAAGCCCGGGGCCGGGGATTATGAATTGCAGAGTATTTTCTAAATGGCACGGCCCCCTGACCCGCCCTCCCCGCTCCCCCCAGGGTCGCGCCCGGACGCCGCCGCCGCCGCCGCGCTGTGGCCGGGGAGCTCCGTGCTGGCGCTGCTCCTCCTGGCTCTCCTCGCCCATCGCCTGCGGAGACGCTGCCGGAGCTGCCGGAGCCCGGGCTGAGCCCCCGCCCCCGCTCGGCCGCAACGCGGGACGTCTGCAGGGTCCGGGGCGGCAGGAAGGCTGCCCCTTGGCGGGGCGCTGGGGGACCCCCGCGCCGCCGTCAGGGCTGGAAATAAAGGGCATTTGGTCCGAGCGTCGTGGGCTGCTTTGCGGTGGGGACGGGGCCCCTCGGCCGCTCTAAACACCCTCTGCCTCTGGCAACCCCCAGAAGGCAGAGACTACTCCCAAGACACCCCCGGCCTGTGCGAGCCAGTGTGTTAGAAAACTGTACCTGAAAGAGAAAGAATGCTCACCCGATGTGGCAAAGAAAAAAATTTATTCACGAGCTTGCAAGGACAGGCACACAACCAAAATGTGGCAGCTGGCGCGGAACGGAAAGCAGCACGGTTCGCTCCTGAGCCTGGCACGCAGGTCCCTCCCCCGTTTCCCCACTGGCTGGGTACTCCAGGGGTTACAGCCTCTCCGAGGGGTCTAACTAACCCGGGGGTCCCAGTCCCCACATCCCCACCCGTATGATGAGCTGGCACCAATCCTGGGTCAGAGGCCCTTTTCCTCTCCTTAACCGCGGAGCCAGTTTTGTTTAGTTTCCATTTCCCCTATTGGACCTCACCTTTTTGTGAAAGCTAAACTTAGCCCCTTTCTTACAGATTTCCCCCTTTTCCTTTAAACTCCTTTTAGTTTTCACATTCTAGTTTCTCAAATTTGCTAAGAGCTTTTTCACATTCTTCATCATTGGGCTCTTCCTCTTTGAGGGGGAATAAGTTGTTTGGGGCATTTGCTTGGTTAGGGCAGTTTTGGGGCGTCTCTGAGCTAACCCTCGGGCACATGGGGCGATGCAGCAGCCAATAGCTGCGAGTCCCCCAGCTGAAATGATAAGGGAAGTTAAGATGGATAGTGCACCCCTTCCATTTCCCAAACCTGCTTTCCAGCCATCCCATGAGTGGGTTGTTAATGCCAGAATTTCCTGCCAGTTCCCCAGATAAGCTTGTCAAGCCCTGGGAGGCCTTGGTGATAGCTCCGTCTGGTGCTGTATTATCTTTGGGGCTGAACGTGCAACAACGACCTCCAATCATAACGGACACCTCCCTTTCCAGCTAGCATCATGTCTGGGGCCACCCTATTTTCCCACACCGTTCGGCTAGTGGCATCCAACTGTCCTGCTACTCTCTTAACTGCATCCCCGGTGTAACTGATAAATCTCAGCTGAATATAATAGATACAATTAATCCAACCCACGTTTTTGTTAATGGCGACCCACCAGAATAAGAATGACTCAAACCCTGCAGCTACTTCATTTCTAGCCTTAAATTCATCTGGGATTCCCCGGGGAGCTCCTATATTATCTAGATAAATTCGCTTATCAAAGGGACCAGGTAAACTTCTCTTCCTCTTTCCCTGGGTTTGTATTCCCTCTTCCTTCTCAAATGCCAGGGTGAACAGGATGGCCAATTGGACCAGAGCACAGGCCCCTCCCCACTTTTCAGGTAATGCTGAGTGGAGGACCCCTTCCCGCAGCACCACCGGGGTCTGCTCGGGGGGTGGGCAAACCGGAGAAACTGCCAGCACTGTCCTCACTCACGTTCCACACTCGTGCACACGAGGCCACAGCCCCAAGATCCCGGGGCCCCTCTTCCCATCTGGAGAGACAGGCGGAGTGGGTTCCGGGGCCAAGGCGGGTAGCGGGTGCAACCTTGACGCTTTCCTTCCGGCTGGAGGGAAGAGAGAGGACAATGGCCTGCAGTTCTCACCAGGAGCAGCATTCAGGAAGGGGAGCCCACACACTGCAGACTCCTCCTCGCGCTTTCCCACACCTAATGGAGAGGGCAGCACCTGCGCAGTGGGTCGGCCTGCTGCACAAGCAGTAACAGTCGCTTCTGTTCAGACCCTGGATTGCATCTGACCCGTCTACCCAGGCATCCGCATCCCCATACTCTATTTCCATGGTTTGCTCCAAGTCCTCTGCTCTGAGGATCCTGACTCTCTCGGGGTCATTTTGAGTTGGGGAACCGGCCCCCAGCCGAGTGTCTTCTGGCGTCACTGAAGAGCTAACCGGGGAGGCACTGTCGGGGTGCGTTCGCCGTGGAGGGGAGGACCTGCGTCCGGAGCCTCCACAGAGGGTCTTTACCAGTGGTATCCGCCCCCACCCCATATAGCCCACCAACTCCATTTGTCTGTCTGTTCCTTTAGGAGTTATCACCACTGGGTTACACTGGAGATTTTTGCAGTCTGGTGGGGTGTTACCTCTACAAGACGTTGTCTTGTCCTGGCCTCAGATTCGCGGGACCCCTTCCCTTTACTCCGTCCCTCATCTGGGTGGTCCACCCTATGTCAGCCCAAGAGGGGCAACGGCCATTTCTAGTTAGTTCTGGACATAGACACTTACTTTCTCCACTCAGCCACCGCTGATGTTCCAGATTCCCACAGTCCATTACCTGGCAGGTCGCAGTCTGGGTTTCCAGGCCCTCGGTGACACTTGCTACCAACTCGACGGGGCTCGCTGCGTCCCGAGCTTGGAACATTATAGCCAGTACTATTATTCTCATTCTGACTGAGCTTTAAGCCTCTCATGTCTCAGCCTCCGAAGGCACTAGACAAAGTGGTTGTGGGGGTGGCCTGCCTTCTGCGAACTGCGTTTAAGTGGTTCTTTTTGTTTTTGTTTTTTGTTTTTGACAAAGTTCACTGACCACTATTAATTATGGTAGAATTAGTAAGATACAGGATTCGACCCACCCCACCCCTTTCGATAAGCCCTCCCAACCACTGTCTTTTCAGAGTGATTTTTAAGGGATCCAAGGTTGGAGTTATCTTCCAGGATTCGGACAGGGTTGCTGGGTACTTATCGTCCGGTTCAGGCCTGGTCCCTTTACCCGGGTGTAGCGGGTCCAGCTTTTCTGCCGTTCGGGCTGCACTTTCAGTTGTTACAAAACTCGACAGTGACCTTCCCAGGCTGGATGCAGTCTGGACCCTTCCACGGCTTGATCAGGACCCAGCTGCCGGGTCGGTGTCGATGGACAGCACACTCAAGGGGCAGAGTCTGGGCCACAAACGACGGTGCCTGAGGGATGACAGAGTAGGAGACAAGGCAGTACATAATTCTTAAGGAAGAGACCCTTCGAATCTAGGGAAGGCAGATCTCTGGTCCTCCTGGAAAAAGGCGAGCCACAGAGCAGTTCGTAAGGGGAAGTTGCCAGTTCTCTTCTAGAACGGCAGATGCCGGGGAGCGTGGGAGCCCCAGGCTCCCCATGACGTTCTGCAGCACACGGGAGTGAAGTGGCCACCACCGGCTGAATCTACACTCTCCACTAACCTGTAACGGGGAGCGATTTGCTCAAGGATAATGTCTGAAGTTCCTGATGCTGTAGCAGAGGCCAGAGGATCCGCCTCCACCCACCCTGTCAGATGATCTACAACAACCAGAACCTACTTCAGCCGACCCACTGGGGCATTTCAGTGTAGTCAACCTGAAGGCTCTGGAGTGGCCTGAGGCCCGGCCCCCTTCCCCCTTCTACTTGCTTTCTTAAGACTTTTTTATTGACCTTTTGACAAATTATGCACTGTTCACTTATTTGTTTAGCTACGGTATAAAGGCCCACACATCCAAAATGCTTAAGAACTGGATCACACATGGCCTGTACTCCCCAACGACTCCCCTGGTGCAAAACTGCTAGGCCCTCCCTGGTTATTTGTTCAGTTAACATTTGTCTGCCGTCTGGGATGAGCCGTCTCCCTTGATCATCTAAGGTTGCTCCTAACTGCCCCAGCTCTTTCACTTCTTCTGCACAGAGTGTAGGGACCCCAAACGCTTCGGGAAAGGACGGCATCAGAACCATTAACTTTAAAGCCTTTTCATCCACTAACTTACTGCCTTTTGCCTCAGAAGTATGACCTTCCTGGTGCCGTTTATATGCACCACTCCTACTCTTTAGGTAAGAGTAGACTGACTAACACTTGTTTTACCAATTCCCTGTGGATCAATTCTTTCCCCTTGCTGTTAATTAATCCCCTTTCTCCCCAAATCTTTCCAAAGGTGTGGACTACCTCAAAGGTATACTCAGAGTCAGTGTAACTGCACCATCCTTTCCCTCTAACAATTTGAGGGCCTGATTTAATACATACAACTCACAAGTCTGAGCTGACCACTCATTGGGCAATCGGCAGCTTCTTTCACCGCATAAGTTAGCCCGTCTACAATTGCAAACCCATTGTGCCTCCCTCCTTCTAGGACCCTAGAGGACCCATCTGTGAACAATCTTTCCCCCGGGTGCAGGGGAAGGGGCCGGACCAGACTCGGGTTTTGTGCCCAATCAGGTCTGAACAGTCACGATCAGGAACCTGCACCTGGTCAGGCCCCTTCCAAAGCCAGGAGGCTGGATTCAGGCTAAGATCTGTTGGCAAGACCAAGTCATCTTCTTCCATCAGGATTGCCTCCTATTCCAGAATTCGGGAGTCAGTCAGCCATCTGTCCGCTTTCTGAGACAAAACCGTCCTGACCTGATGGGGGGTGCTAGCAATTAAAGCCCCTCCCAAGGTCGGTCTTCTGCTTTCTTCTACCAGGAGGGCAGTTGCAGCAACAGCTGGAATGCACCCAGGCCGTCCACTGGAGACAGGATCTAAAATTTTGGAAAGGAAGGCTACAGGTCTTCTTTGGCCTCCCCAGATTTGGGTCAGAACCCCCAAGGCTGTCCCCTTAGCCACTGCAATAAACAGGTGGTTTTTCGAGGGAGGGAGGGCTAGATCAGGAGCTTGCACCAGTGCTATTTGAGCTCCTCTGAGGCCATTACCTCCCCGTCTTCCCATTCGAATTTGTCAGGTTCCTCCTCCAACAGCTTTTGGTATAGCCCCTTAGCTCGAGATGTGTAAGAGTCTATCTGTAGTCTACAGTACCCCACCAATCCCAGGAGTTTCCTTAGTTCCCTTTTTGTCCAGGGAAGAGGTAATTCAACTATGGCCTGAATTCTTTCAGGAAAACTTCACTGATGAGGTGGCTCAGGTACTTGACTTCCCTTCTACAAATTGCAGTTTACTTTCCGATACCCTTAGCCCTTGATCTCCCAAAAAGTTCAATAGATTCTTTGTAGCTTGAGCCACAGCCTGTCTTTCTTTACCCGATATTAACAGATCATCTACATACTGTAAAAGGGTGATTTCAAACAGGATTGATTTTTCCAGTACTCTCTCTAATTGTTGTCCAAAGGGGTTGGGGGATTCCGTGATGCGCTGGGGGACTGAATCCATCCAGTGAAGGGATCCTCCCACCCGAAGGATCAAGGGGACAGGCCCAGAGGCGTCTTTCAGATCTACCGCACTAAACCATGTATGATGGTAGGGGACTTGCTGAGGAGAGTGTAGGGGTTAGGAACCACAGGGTGCCAGACCTGGACAATTTGATTAACGGCCCTCAGGTCCTGCACCATCCTCCAACTACCGTCCGGTTTCTGGACGGGGAGAATGGAGCACTGAAAGGGGACATACAGGCCTCCAAGCATCCATCTCAAAGGAGACCTTCGACGATGGGTTGAAGTCCCTGTCTTCCCCTCAGCGGAATGGGATATTGTTTCTGACAAACAACTTCCCCTTCCTTCTTCAATTTGATTTTAATAGGGGGTACCTGCAACCCCCCTCTATTTCCTTCCTTTACCCATACTTCCCCTTTATATCCCTTTCATCCTCTTTGGTGAGTAGTGCCAAAGCAACCCCTATTTGCCCATCCCTCATTTCCAAATCTAGTCTCATGGGTATTATCAGGTCTCTTCCCAGCAAATTACTCCCAGCTTCTGGGAGGTACGACAAAGGGGTCACAATTTGGTTGTCCTCCCAATAAAGATCGGTAGACTCAAGAATGGGAACTTTAAATCCCTCCCCTTTTAACCCCAAGAACATGAGGGAACTACCAGAGAGCTCGATCCCCTTTGGGAGATGGTTTACAGAAGATTGAGCTGCTCTGGTGTCCACCAAAAATGTCATTTCCTCTTGATGTGGGCCCACCTTTAGATTTACTAAAGGCTCCTGGTGGGCTCTTGGGGTAAGGAGCCTCTGACACCCTAGTCCTCAAAATTCATCAGGGCTATGACCCGACCTTCTTTCTTTAAACTCGGGCACTCCCTTTTGAAATGACCAGGTTTCCCACAGTGATAACACCCTGCAGAGTCCTGCATTCTCCTCGCCCCTTTATTTACGTTGGCCCAGCCTGCTCCCCTCCCTCGTCTCTGCCTGCTCCCTCCCTGCCTCTCCTCCAATCTTTTCTGGACCAGGTGGTTGACCAGGGTTATCAGGGCCTTGGCTTTCTGCTTCTGCTCCTCCTCTTCTCTTCTCACAAACACTTTCTGAGACTCCCTTAATAACTCTCCCAGTGGCTTATCCATCCATCCGTCCATTTTCTGGATTTTTTTCTGAATATCAGGCCAAGACCCCTTTACGTAGCTGAACTTCAGCATTTCCTGGGCCACGGGGTCATCAGGGTTCATTCCTGAGTATTTCCTCAGCTGGTCCCTCAGTCTTTGCAGGCAGGCAGAGGGAGACTCGTCTTTTTCTTGATTCAAGTTCTGAGGTTTGGGTACAGCCAATTTTATCCCCTGTATAACGAGTTCTCTAAGATCCTTTATTTGTGCTCTATCCCCCTGATCGTTATTATCCCAACTGGGGTCAACACTGGGGAACTTCTGCTCTGCTGCCATCACCCCCTGTCCCGGCGGGTGCCGCCTCTCCCACTCTTTCATAGCCACCCTCCTCACCATTCCCCTTTCCTCTCCTGTAAAGAGGATGTTCAGTATGGACATAAGTTCAGACCAGGTGTATAAACTGGGGCCTAGGAACTGATCCACTTGCTCAGCTAGCCCCACTGGATCGTCCATCAGTGATTTCATCTCCTTTTTGGAAGTTTCTTACCTCTGTGCTGGTCAGTGGGACATTTACATAACCAATCTGTCTTGGCCCCATAGGTACTTCTCTCAAAGGGTACAGGGGCTCCACGGGATCATGCTCCCTCACCCTCTTTTCCTCAGGGATCTTTGGAAATGGATTCTGTACGTGCTTCTTACACCGTGCCAGTTCTTTCCTCAACAGTTGGGGGGGCGTATCTGGTGGGGCGGTTGGCAAGGATTGGCTTTCTGGCTCCCCGGGGGCTTGGGTGGGTCCTATTGGGTCTCCAGGGTCCAGCAGTCCCTGCCCCAGGCGGGGAGGGGGGACACGGGGAGGAGGAAGGCTCACTAAGGGGCCCCAGGTTTTAGTTTCCAGGTCTGGGGTTTTAACTTGCATGGGATGAAGGGCGGGCCCTCTTCCCTGCAGCCAGCACAAGGCGTAGTCACACTCCTCCTTCGAAAAGGGTTTCTTTTCATTAACATAAACTACAAGGTCGGCACAGAGCCAATCCTCATCTGTCCCATATTTTGGCCAAAATACATCGGGAGGTAAAATGCTTTCTTTGGTCCAAATGTAACAGCAATATTTAATCATTGTCCTTCGGTCCTTTCCCTTGGTCCGATCACTATTGGTCCAATGTCTCAGCATCCGTCCTAAGGCGCTACTCGGGGGAATGTCCCCGGGGGGCCCCGCAGACGCCCCCTCTCCCTCTGCCTCTCCCCCGGGCAGGCTGGCTGCCCCTGTTCCCCATGCCGGGGCCTGCCGGGGCCTGCCGGGGCCTCCCCCTCTCCCGCCCTCTCCCTCGCGCACTGGGGCTCCGCAGTCGTCGGCCCGGGGCCCCCCGGAGCTTCGGGTCCCGCACGAGCCCCAGCGGAACCTGCAAGAGAAGGGACGCTCACCCGAGGCGGAGACGAGAACCTACGCACGGTCCTGCAGGGGCGCGCGAGCAATGGGGGCGGCCCCGTCTGGTCCCGCGCGCGGCCCCGCCCCCGCCTCCCCATTGGCTGGGCGCTGCCAGGCTACAGCCTATCCGAGAGCGCTGCTGGCCCACGTGAGTCCCAGGGACGAAGCTGGCGCCAATCGCAGGCTGACGTCACAGGCCCTTTTCCTCCCGTTAGCCGCGGAGCCAGTTTGAGTTCGTTTTGCTTAGTTTCCAGTTCCCCTATCCCGTCACCTTTGTATGAACGCTAAACTTAACCGCTTTCTTACCAGGGCGGAAGGAAGCAGCGGGACGCCTGAGCGTGGGAGAGCACAGATGCTGGGAAAAGCGTGGGAAAGGAGGCCAGTGGGTGGAGGGCGGGGGCTTCAGCCGGAGGGCACAGGAGCCAGGGAGGGTCGCAGCTGGGAGGACGCAAGGCAGACCGATCTCCACACTGGGGGCCCCCAGTCCACAGTGGTGGAGATTGGGTGGGGGGAGCAGATTGCAAAACCACAATTAAGCCAAGCTGGAGATGCCCTAGGCTTGGATGCTGGTGGGGTGGGGGACACGAAAAGGCACCTGATCCAGACTGGGGAGAGTAAGGAGGCTCCTCCGTGGAGATGAGCTATAAGTTCGGACGGAAATTGGGTAAGGCACTTAGGCTGGAGGATAAGCCCCAGAAAAAGGTCTGGGGGGAGCCGAGTTTAGACCCATTACCGCGCACGCGCGGCTGCGTCCCTCTGGTAACTAGGGAGGCTGGTTGCTAGGAGACCGCGCTAAGGGAGGCCTGTCTGCCCACTACTAAGATGGCAAACGGTCCGGCTTCAAGCCCGAAACCAAGCCCTCTGAGGTAGCCATTTTGAAGCCTGGTAAAATTCAGGTTCCAGACTAAGCTAGGAACGCCAATCATCACTTGCAAAGAAGAAACAGGCTGGAAAGTACCACGTAGGATCTACAGGGGAAGGTGGCCTGCCTCGCGACGCCCCACGTAGTTTCCCAGAGGACTCCGCACGGCCCGCGCCCTTAATCAAGATGGCCACCTCGACCCTCGGCGCACCGGGGAACATGGCGTCGCTTCCGGTCCCGCTGCCCTCAGCGAAGATGGCGGCAGTGGAGAAGCGGCGGCCGGCTGTGGCCCCGACGGCCGGTTTCTCAGACAGCGTCCGGCCGTCGGTGTCCCGGGCAGCGGCGGCGGCCGAGAGCGAGGAGGACTTCCTGCGGCAGGTCGGCGTGACGGAGATGCTGCGCGCGGCCCTGCTGAAGGTGCTGGAGGCGCGGCCCGAGGAGCCGATCGCCTTCTTGGCGCACTACTTCGAGAACATGGGCCTGAGCGCGCCGGCCAACGGCGGGGAGCCCCCGGGCCAGCTCCTGCTGCAGCAGCAGCGCCTGAGCCGCGCGCTATGGCACCTGCGCCTGGCTCACCACTCCCAGAGGTGCGGCGCGGGCCGGGCCGGCGGGTGGGCGGGCGGGGCCGAGTCGGACTCCAACTCCCAGCGCGTCTCCCGCGGATCCCCGCCCCCAGCGCGGGCGCGCGGGGCATGCTGGGGGTTGTAGTCCGCACCGCGTCCCTAGTCTGGGGAGACCCCCCGGGCAGCCCGGGCGGAGAGGGTCTTGGGATCTCCAGCGCGCCGCGTGCCAGGAGCCGGCAGTTCCGGTCCGCGTCGCAGTTTATGATGTCCTTTTGCTAGTGCTCGGGTTCCCTCTTGCAGCCCACTCACCCCCCTCGTGAGAATCATTGATCAGATCATTGACCGAGCCCGGTCCCTGCCGGCTGCCTCCCCGTCCCTTCAGCCAGCGCTGCGACGGAGGGGGCTGGGCTCCCGGCGGGCAGGAGGGTGTCCGGAAGGAGGCCAGCGTGTGTGTGAAGGGGCCGGGGCGGTTCTGAGCCCACGGAAGGGGCTTGAGGAATAAGTGCTGAATGAATGAATGACGGGTGCACCCCAGGGTGGACTGGGGAGCAGCTGTTGACTGTGGCTGAGGATGGGGGTGGCCAGGTGTCTCAGCCAGAAGCAGAGCCTGAGACAAGAATTTGTGTGGGGGTGATTTTGAGGAGGTGTTCCCCAGAGAACCCAGGAGTGCGGTGGGGGCGCAGGGCAGGGAGGGAGCTAAGGCCACCCCAGTGCCTCCAGCACCCCGAGGATGGCCCTCCCCGGAGAGTCCCAGGTGCAGGCCAGAAGAGGGAGCACGGAAGCTGGAGAGGGGCACGTGGAAGTATGAGGGGGAGCGTGGGTGGGGCAGGGGTCGGGAGGGGCTCTGCCTGGGCAGGGCACCCCCATGTCCGCTGCAGGGGTGAGGGTGGCAGGGTGTCCAGGGTGGGAGCCAGATGTGGGGTGGGGTGTCTGGGAGACCTGGGAAGAGGCATAGGTGGGTGGGAAGACGAGGGGGCCCAGTGTGGTCCGTGAGCTGTGCTCTGGGGGTGAGCGGATGGGTTTGTTGGGGCGGGGAGGTGCATGTGTGCAAGGACAGTCCCCAAGCCCAGCGGGAGGTCCTCAGTTTGGGGGAAATTGCCACTCTCCTGGAGACCAAGCTGGGGGCCGAGGAGATTGGGAGGACTTGTGGCAGGTAGCTGGACAAACGGCTGTTGCTGGGAGGGACTGGGAAGGCCTCAGGAAGGTGAGGTGATGGGGGCACTGACTCTGAGCAGCCCCAGGCCTGGAGAGCCCGCGGTGATGCATGAAAGGGTTAGAGAGGAGGAGAGAACCCATGGGTACAGCATCCTGGGCCACCGGGAGGAGGGCGTTCCCAGGAGGAAGGGTGGTCAGTGGCAGGGCCACTGCAGGTGGCTGCTCAGGTTGCACACTGCACAAACCGCTCACCCCAGTAGATGAGGCAGACGAGGATATTTATAATAGCTTTTCGCAGGGGTTCCTCCCCCTGAGCCAACAATGGTCCCGAGTCAATGGCCCAGCGGACAAGGCTGAGGAGTCTGTCGGCCTTAGGACCAAGGGGCTCTTAGTCCCTGCGGCTGTTGAGACAACTGACTGAAAACACCAGGAAAGTATTCTCTTGTGGTTCTGGGGGCCGAAGTCCAAAATCCCGGTGTGGGCACGGCCACGCTCCCTCCGGCAGCTCCAAGGAAGGGTCCCTCCGGCCTCTTCCGGTTCCCAGTGGCTCCACGTCTTCCCTGCTCGGCCTCACCCTCCCGTCGCTGCCCTTGTCTGCACGTGTCCTCGGTGTCTGTCTTCTTATCAGGACGCTTGTCACTGGATTGTCCAGGACACAGGGGTGTCCCTGTGCTGCCATCCCTCAGGCCCCCAGCCTCCCAGCCCCCCAGGCCTTTACCCTCCACTCTCAGCACTTCACCCCTCACCCCTGGAGGTAGGAACCGCGTTCGGCACCACCCAGAGCAGGAAGCCGAGGCCTGGGGACGCCCAGGGACTTGCCGGAGGGAGGCGGGGTGGCACTAACAGCAGAGCCGGGGGAGCTGTGGGCGGCCCAGGGCCTCCTAACACCGGTGTCAAGGCTCCTGGAACCCAGGGAGCACAGCCCCTGGGGAGCACGGCCGAGTCGGGCTGGGGCATTCCCTGGGGTGGGGCGTCCCGCACACTGTGGGGTGCTGAGCAGCCTCCCTGGGCTCCCCCCACTCGGTGCAGTAGCCCCCCCACTCAGGGCACCCAGACGTGTCCCCAGCATCACGAGTGTCCCCTGGGGACAGAGTCGGCCAGGCTGTGGACCCTGGTTCAGGGCCCAAAGTGGGCCTCCGTGTCTCTCTCCGGGGAAGTTCTGTACATGTATTCTCTTTGTTGTTAAACAAGTGCTCAGATACCCCACAGACTGCTCCTCGTGGAGGCTGACACGATGCAGTCCTGGCTGACTCCCAGACCCCATTTCACAGGTGGGGAAACCGAGGCCAGAGCCCTGCTCTGGAGCCGAGATCCCAGCCCAGGCCTGTCTGAGGCCAGAGCCGGCCCCGCGAGCCCTTCTGCCCTGTGCCCCATGACTCGGCAGATGACTCAGCAGCCGAGCGTGGGCGCGTCCTCGGGGCGGGGGCCGGGGTCACAGATAACCTGGGCGCTCCAGGGTGGGGAGGCCGAGGCAGGCGCGCTCCTCCGCACTTCTCGCCGGCCCCTCAGGGCTCTGCCCCTGCTGGGCTCTGCCCGGGAGGCCAGGACTGCAGTAAACAGCTCCCAGACACGTCGGGGCGAGGTGACACCCCGTGCCGCTAGGGGCCGCTGGAAGCCCTGGCGCGTCCAGTTCCTCTGTCCCTGCAGGAGCCCAGGGGGCAGCGGGAGGCCCGGCTCAGAGAGGGGCAGCGAGCCCGAGGCCCCGGGGCTGGGAGGCGGCCTTGGCCAGGCAGCCGCAGGGCCTGGTGGGTGTTGCGTGACAGTCGGGGAAACGAACCAGTGCCCGACGTACCTCCCGCGGCCGCCGCCTTTGTGGGGGCGCGAGTCTGCATGAGGGAACTGGCTGGGGCCCAGAAAGAGGTTTCAGGACGCAGTCGGGCCTGTCTCGGCCGCGTCCGTGTCCCTGAGGGCGAGCTGCGTTCGCCGCAGTAGCAAACAACCTGACACCCGTGGCTTCACCACCACCAAGCTGCTTCCGCCCCACACTCGACATCCAGCATGGTCGGCTCACGTGGCCTTTACTCGAGCTCACTGGTCATTGCAGGGTGAAGCACATGGGGAAGAGGAGCGGGACAGAGGGGAGCAGATGGGGGCGGTAGGCAAGCTCTGACTCCTAAGGTTTCCCTCGGAAGTGGACCACATGTCACTTGTGGTCACGTTCCACGGCTCCGCTGGCTGAGAGGGGCGGCAGGGCCCAGGGGAGGAGAAGCACTGGGGTGGACACCTTCAGAGTGCCCGGACCCTCCCAGCAGGGCCCTGCAGCGTCCCCCTGCGTGTAAGCCACGTGGGGCCCCCGCTCTGCTCTCCGCTGCGTCACTTGCTCAGGGAGTCCGGTGCTGGGCTGTGAGCACTCGAGCATCACCATGGAGGTGGCCTCCTGCCCAGAGCCCGCCCCGACGTCCCGGCCCCAGGAGCCGCCTCAGAGGCGAAGCTGCGGCACCAGGTCCCGAGTTCCCGGAGCACAGAAACCGCAGGGCGTGGTGAGTGCTTGCTGCAGCCTGGGGCTGATCTGTTACCCAGCAGCAGGGAGCTGGTACAAGCACTAACGACTGCTGCACTTCATCACCCGTGTCCCGAAACGCCCTTTTCCTCAGGAAACGGGTTAACGGTCCAACCTGCTGCGAAGGGTTAGGACGAGGAATCGTGGGTGGCGCAGGCAGGAATGACGGAGGGAGCGTTTCGGGGCTGCTTACATGGCCCTCACCCCTCCGTCAGCGCTGTACAGGGCTTGGCTCGCCCGCTGGGAAGCTCTCCACACAGCGCCAGCCAACGAGAAGAGCCCAGTCCCCGGGGAGAACAAGGAGTTTACAGCCAGACACGCGGGGACCTGAACCCCAGGCTACTGACCTGCCTCTGGGCCTGGGTTTCTTCCTGCAGCAGGGTTTGATTTCTGGGGCTCAGTGGGATGGAACGTCCATCTGTAAGCCCCTCACCGGGCAGCAGGTATGACTAGAGTGGCCGGCATTTACAGAGCACCCACTGTGCGCCAGCCTGCATTTATGGAGCACACGGTGCACCAGGCAGCATTTGCTGAGCACCCACTGTGCACCAGCCAGTATTCACAGGGCAACCCATTGTGTGCTGGCCGGCATTTAATGGCACACCCACTGTGCGCAGGCAAAGTGAGGTGGGAAGCTGCCACGTGACATGCCGTCGTAACTGCGCTGAGCTCTGCAGAGGGTGAAGGCAGCCCTGGGATCCTTGGTCCCGCTATTAGCCTCAGTTTCACTCACATGTCGTTGCTGTCGATCCCCCTGAGAAGAGCAGGCCCGGAGGGGTTAGGGCATCCCCCGGGCCACCCCATGCCCGCCTTCCTCTCAGACCAGTGGTGACCCAGCACCCCGCTTGCCTGCTGGGGTAAGGACTGTCGGGGTCCCGGGGGGGCCGAGGGGATGGCAACCCCTGCCTCCCCAGGCTCTGAAGCAAGTGACACGGTGTTGTGTCTGTTGAGCAGGGCCAGTCCTCAGACTCCCGAGTCAGAGCCCCCCATGCCAGGCCGGTTCAGGGGCCCCTCCCAGGGGTGGGCTCCCCGAGGGCATCTCACTCCCTGAAGGATGGGGGAGAGAGCAAGGGCCTGCCTGCCTCAGGGGGCGAGTGGAAGATGCGGGACCCCCTGCTGGGGCCTCCCTGAGGCCAGGGGGATGGTCCAGGTGGATGGGGGTCTCCCCTCTGCAGGGGACAGTTCCTGCCACATAAAGCTCAGCACGATGCCAGCCCCACGGGGGGGCCTCAGGCACCAATGGGGGCAGGGATGGGGGCCGTGTGGGGCGGCTGGGACCCGGGTAGGGGGAGCAGGTGCTGAGTGGGGGTGCTGGGCAGATGGGTGGGGCTGTGGGGGATGGGCCAGGCTGGGGCTGGGGGCAGGGCTCGGTGGGTGTTGACCTGGGGGCTGGGGAGTGTGGGAGGGGCTGAGATGTGGGGCGTGGGGTAGGGATGGACGATCTGTCTGGGGCTGGCGAGAGCCGGGAAGAAGGGGTTGGGTAGGTGTGAGTGGACTGCGAGTAGCCAGAGGGGGCTGGGGGACGGGGGTGCCGGGGCATGGGGCGTGCTGGGGGATGGCCACCCCTCACCGCTCGCCCCCCCCAGGACGGCCTTCAACAACAACGTGAGCGTGGCCTACGAGTGCCTGAGGCGCCAGCGGGCGCAAGAAGAAGCCGGGCCTGGACGGGCGCACGTACAAGCGCGCTGCTGAAGCGCGTCTGCAGGGATGGCGAGGCGCCCGAGGAGGCCGTGGCGCCGCTGCTGCGTAAGATCCAGTGCCGCGACCACGAGGCCGTGCCGCTCGACGTCTTCCGCGCCGGCATGCTCACCTGCTTCGTGCTGCTGGAGTTCGTGGGCCGCGCCGCCGCCCTCTTCCGGCTGCTGGAGGACCCGGCCCTGGCTGTGGCCGACCGGCGCGTGGGCCAGGCCGTGCTGGACACGCTGGAGGGCGCGCTGCGGGCCGGCGACAAGGGCGGCGCCTGCCTGCTTCCTGGAGGCGGCTCGCGCCTGGGGCCCGACGGCCTGGCCCGGGCCATGGACGGCGCCCTGGGGAGACGGCGGCCCGGCTCGCCCATGACCCGGGGGAGTTCCTGGAGAAGGCGGCCGCCCTCTCATCGCCAAGGTCAAGCCGGTGGGCTGAGCGCCCCTTGCGGCCCCGGGGCCCGGCTCGCCTGCTCCCAGGCAGAACGCGGATTCGGGAGCGGAAGTGGGGCGTCCTGCATGCAGGGGAGGGGCTCCCGGGAAGTGGACGCCCCCTCCCCAGACCCTGGCTGCTTCCCGCCAGGCCCCCGCTCGCCCCACGAGGGCCCCCACTGCTCGGCGGTAATAAAACCTGTTCCCGAGACCGACCTGGGGAGCGTGTGCTGCCTCCACTCCTAGGCCGCTGAGCCGGCCCCCACTGCACCCGGGGGCTGCTGCTCTCGCCTCCTGAAGTACAGGGCACCCCTGGCTTGGCTGTACGGGGGGCGGAGGGCAGAGGCCAGGCTGCTCAGGCCCTCCCTGGCCTCAGTTTCCCCAGCGTTTCAGCCATCAGGGGTGGCCAGCATAGCTCCCGAGCCCCTGCTGCGCCGTTTTTAAATCTCACCACAGGCCCCGTGAGCCAGGCTGATCCCTGCCCAGGAAACCGAGCTCGAGATGGGAAGGGCCCTCTGGAGAAACCAACAGTGTGTGCGTGCACATATAATAGAGATTCATTTTAAGGAACCAGCTCACACACTGCAGGGTGCTGGCAAGTCTAAATCCCAAGGGCTGGCCAACAGGCTGGAGACTCCACTAAGAGTGATATTGAGGTCTTGAGTCCGAAATCCTTCGGGGAGGCCCCCTGGCTCAGAAGCCATGCCCCATGCTGCCTCCGCCTGCCACCAAGGTCCCCCCAGAACCCAAGGAACCTCCATGAGGCGAGCTGGTGGGTGTCCACCAAGCACCCACTCGGCCCCACCTCCCCCAGAGGGATAGCTTCCTGGGCTGACAGTCATGTAAGAAGCAGAAGGCAAGTTCGGGACCAGAGTCCCAGCTACCAGGGGCTGCTGGCACGTGACTCCCGCTGTCTTTGCCTTCGTCTCCTCCTACATTAAACAGGGCTTGTGACAATCTCTGTTCTGATTGAGGGAGAACCTGTGGGAACAGAACTTTAAAACATTTTACAAGGTACATCATGGCAGGAACTACCTCTGTCCTCACTTCCCAGTGTTCAGCATGGGATAGGGTTAGTGAGTGACTGAGAAAATGAGTTAGTGAGTCAGTGAATGAGTGATTGAGCAAATGAGTAAGTGAATGAGTGAGTGATTAAGTGAATGAATGTGTTAGCAAATGAGTAACAAATGAGAGTGAGTATGAATGCATGCATAAATGAGTAAATGAATGAGAATGATGAATGAGCATGGGTGAGTGAATGAATGAAGGAGTGAATGAGGGAGTGAGTGAGTGAATGAGTGAGCAAATGAGTGTATGAGTGTGAATGAGTGAATGAATACGAGTGAGTATATGAGTATGAATAAGCTAGTGAGTGTATGAATGAGTGAATGAATGAGCGAGTAAGTGAATGAGTGAATGAATGAGTGTATGAGTGAGTGAATGAGTATGAGTGAATGAATGAATGCGTGGGTGTATGAACGAGTGAGTGAACGAATGAATAAATGAGTGAGGGAATAAATGAATGAGTGGGTGAGTGAATGAGTGAGTGAATGAATAAATGAGTGAGTTGAGTGAGTAAATGAAAATGAGTGAGTGAATTAGTATGAGTGTGTGAATGAATGAATATGAGTGAATGAATGAATGAATGAGGTGAGTGAATGAGTGTATGAACAAGTGAGTGAGCGAATGAATAAATGAGTGTGAGTGAGTGAATGAGGTGAGTGAGTGAGTGTATGAATAAGTGAGTGAATGAATGAGTGAACGAATGAATGAATGAGTGTATGAGTGAGTGAATGAATGAATGAGCGAGTGGATCGTGACACAGCATTTTCCTGAACTGGGGATGTTTCCAGCCCCCCTCGCGCTTCCTGAGCCGCCCCCCGTCCAGCGGCAGAGCGAGGTGGGGCCTCAGTGCCCTGGCGCTGAGCAGGGTGGCTGTGGCGCCCCTGCCTCTCCCCGAGGCGCCTGGGAGGCAGCCCCGCCCCATGAGGGGGCCCAGGCCAGGAGCAGGCGCCCCACCGGCCGGCGCCCACCAGGCTGGGTTCGGCAGCAGTGGGTGCCTGGAGTGTCGGTGCCTGGAGGACACGGGGGGTGGAGGGCAGCAGGGAACGGGACGTCAGGGAGAAGAAGGGTCCCTCTGGCCAGCACCGTGGCCCTGGGGGGTGGGCTCTGCTCCTGGTGATCGGACCCTGGGCTGGGGTGGGTCTGGTGGAAGTTGGTGGTAACCCCCAGGACCCTTCCCAGCTCTGGTGAGTCGGCTGCCCCCTCCACTGGGGGCCACGTCACAGAGGAGGCTCCAGGCCTCCTTCCAAGGGCAGACGCCGGCCACCGAGGGACTGACCCCTGCCCTGCCGGGTCCCCTGGGAACCCGTCTGTCGCCCTCCCGTTCTGACCCTCGCTGAACGCTGCTGCCCACCCTCTTTCCACCTGAAGCCGCACCGAGCCAAGCCGCGGCTTCAGCTGCCACATCTGCAGCCGGGACACGGAGCCGCCTCCTGGACACAGGAGCATCTCAAGGACACCCCAGACCCGTTGCGTCCGCCTTAGAGCATCCACTCAGCCCGCCCCATCCCGGGCCTCCGTGGAGGGCCCCTTGTCCCCTGAAGCACCGGGGCGGCGACCAGGCCTGGGCCCTTCCCTGCCGCCGCCCACAAGGCCAGCCCTTCCCTGCGTCCTGTCGTGGGCAGGCCACAGCCGCCCCCTCTGCCCTCTGCCTGTCTGCCTGGGCCGGGACAGAGCCGCAGACCGGGGCCCTTGAAACAGCAGAAATTTACTCGGCCATGGCTCTGGGGACCAGAAGCCTGAGGTCAAGGTGACAGTGGGACCCTTCCCAGCCTCTTCCAGCTCCCGGTGGTGGCTGGCGGTCCTCGGTGTCCCTGGCTTACGGCTGCAGCGCCCCAGTCCCCGTGTCCATCCTCTCAAGGCCTCCTCCTGTCTGTCTGTCCCCCTCCCCTCCTACAAGGACACCAACCACAGGGGATCAGGCCCAGCTTATCTTACTAGCTCCATCTGCAAAAACCCCATTTCCAAATAGGGTCCTATTCACTGGTGGGGGGGGTGAGGACTTCACCATGTCTTTTGGGGGGCTCCCACCCCACCAGTGTCCTTGCCTGAGTGACCACTGCCCCCACTGACCAATCTGGGCCTCCCAGTCTCCCGGCTGCAGTGATTGGTTCAGGGACAAGCATGTGACTCCCAGTCAGCCAAAGAGACACAGCCCTAGGACTTTCTCTGAGCACATGGGGCTGGGGGTAGGGGGCCTCGAGTTCTGGGACCACCTTGATATCTTTTCCCGACAGGGCTGCCTGCCTGTCCCCAGGGGGAAGGTGTTGGTGCTTGGGCAGCCGAGGGCATGGCAGTGGGCATGACAGTAGGCCGCAGTGTCACACCTGCACGGGGAGGCCTCAGGCCGAGCTGTCACCCCACGCCCTCCATGACCAAGTGACCAGGCAGACCCTGTGGTCATCTCGGGCGGGATGGGGACTCAGCCAGGTCAGAACTCAGCTGAGGTAGGTTCTCTCCCTGACGCACACAACAGCCAGTCCATGACACCCGGGTTCCAAAGAGAGAAAGTTTAATGCTACGGGTGAAGCGGGAGAGCAGGTGGCCTGTTGGTCTAAGGAGTTCAGGGTTTTTATGGATTGAAACAAGGGGGGATGGGGTTGTTACCATCACAAGGTGTGTACACACAGGGCTGGGACAGGCTAGAATGCCCATTATAGTAACTAGGAGCGAGGGTGAGGGAACTGTGAACAGGGTTGAGACTAACTGAGTTTTATGAATTTCAGGTATTAACTTCTGCCCATTCTGCAATTTAGAGTGGAAACACATATATAATGATTCTATAATCATAATCATAACCATTTGTTAATCCTTTATCTCTCAGTTACATCAGGGTTCAGCAGGGATCTGAGCTCAGCAAGGGTCAGGGCTCAGCGGGGTTCAGGGGTCAGCCCAGGATGGGGTCATGGCTAAGCAGGGTCAAGGTTCAGAGGCAGTCAGGGATCGGCCAGGTCAGGGATCAGCACGGGTCAAGGCTCAGCTGGAGACAAGATTCAGCTGTGGTCGGGGATCAGCAGGGATCACAGCTCAGTCTGGATCGGGTAGGGGTCAGTCTGAGGGTCGGTCGGGGGGGGCTCTGTCCCGGGTCAGCCGCTGAGTCAGTGCTGTGGGGAGGCTGCCTAGCGAGGAGGGCGCCCACTTCACCCCAAGCTCTTGTGATTCCAGCGCATCGACTGGGGTCGAGCCCCACCCCGCACCCCAGCCCCGAGCCCGCCCGGAGCGTTACTCGGCCCCGTTTGACCGGACACCGAGGGCCTTCCGTCCAGAGCCGTGTCTGCGGACCCCTGCCCCTTTCTACTCGGCCCGAGCGCCTCCTCTTTACAGTGGGGAAACCGAGGCCCCGGGGCGCGGGCAGAGGGCAGGGGCCCCGCCCCCCGCCGGGGACGTCACAAAAACGGCCCCCCAAGCCCCGGCGGGCCCGGCGGAGGCCGGCGCAGCCCAGCCCTGCCCGCCTCCCCGCGCACAGGCGTCCGGGGGTGCTCCTGCGAGCAGGGGGCGGCCGCGGCCTCCCAGGGCGGCGGAAGCGCCAAGGCGCCTGCGCGCTCGGCCCCCTTCCCTCCCGTCGGCCGCGCTCCGGGAGCGAGGCGGGGCCAGGGAGGGGACTCTGCTTCCCGGCGTGCCCCGCGGGCGGGCGCGCAGGCGCAGTCGGGGCCTGGCCGCGGCGCGCAGGGCGCAGCGCGGGGCGGCCGGGCCGAGGCGGGAGGGCCGCGCGGGCGGCAGCGGCGCCAGAGCGAGTGGAGCGCTCGGGGGCTCCGGGCGGCGGCGGCGGCGGCGGCGGCGCAGAGGAGCAAGGCGGCGGCGGCCCCGGCCCAGGCCCCCGCGGCTCACCCCCGGCCTGGCGCGCGGCCCGGCCCGTCTCACGATGCCCGCGGCGGCCCCGCGGCCCAGCGCGCCCCCCGGCCCCGGCTCGGGGCCCCTCCGCCTCCGCCGCCGCCGCCAGCCGCCATGTGCCCGGCCGCTGGTGCCCAGCTCGCAGAAGGCGCTGCTGCTCGAGCTCAAGGGGCTGCAGGAGGAGCCGGTCGAGGGCTTCCGGGTGACGCTGGTGGACGAGGGCGACCTGTACAACTGGGAGGTGGCCATCTTCGGGCCCCCCAACACCTACTACGAGGGCGGCTACTTCAAGGTGAGCGCGGCCGAGCGGGTCCCCGCCGCCTCGGGCGCCCCCGGGCCTCCTGCGTCGTCTGGGCGGGGGCTTCTGGCTCACCTCTCCCCGGGGGGCTCGGCCCTGGCGCCCCCTCCCCGGGACCGCGAGCCGGCCCGGCCTGGAAAGCGCCACCCAGGCCCGCAGCTCCTCCTGGCTTGACCTACCCGCGCTGCTGCCGGGCTCGGCCGGGGCTCCGGGGCTGCTCGCCCGCCCGCGGCTCCGTCTCGTTGGCCCTCGAGGTCAGGGCCAGGCGACTCCGTCTGCGGCTTGGGGGCTTCGCTTCTTTCCTGTTGTTGTTGGGACAGGGAGGCGGGGGCTGACCCTGGGCCGGCCGTTGTCAGTCCCGGATGACAGAGGATTTGGGCCCAAATCAGGGCAGTGTCCCACGGGCGGGGCAGGGTGTCGGGGCAGCCCGCAGGGAGTTGCGTGTGCGCCCGAGGTTGCGGGATCTGCTGGGCAGTTTCCGGGTTGGACGCGTGGAGGTTCCCAGCCACCCCTGGCTTCCCGCCGCTGGTTCTGCAGGGAGTGGGTTTGGGCCGAGAACTGCGCTGTCGTGGGGTTGCCAATGGTCCCCTGGCCTCTTTTCTTTGCTCCGGGAGCAGCTGGCCATGAGGAGCACGCCCCACACCCAGTGGGGTGGCCCCAGACTAGCCCTGCAGCCAGGCCAGACAGCCAGGGGGCTCCTGTCGCCCAGCACCTGGCTGGGTCTCCTCCACGGGACTGGCCTGCAGGGGGTGAGGGAGGGCGGGCTGCCACTCGCAGGCCCCCTCCTGGGGGATGCAGCCCCCTCTCAGGCCGCCAGCTTTGCCCATTCTCCTTTGCAAGCCGTGGGGGGCACCTGAAGGCCGTGCAGGAGAGGCCCAGTGTGTGGCTCCAGGGCATAGCACTGCCTTTGGCAGAACCCCAAGGCATCCCCAAAGGGAGCGTGTGAGGGGCCAGGCTGGACCGGGGCCTGAGCCCCAAGCCCCAGGCTCCAGGTTGCTCACTTGCCTCCCGGGGCCTCAGCCTGTCCCCCACAAACAGTAGCGCTCCAGAGTCCCCTCCTAGAGCCCAAAGCACGTGCCTCCAGGATGTGGGACCTGGGCCTCCTGCTCACCCGCAGAGGGACCCAACAGGTGCACTCGGAAGAAACGGTGCTGGGGTGGCCACCAGTGCCAGCCCTCGCGTTTGCCCACGGGCCCCCCCAGCCTGGGAGACCGAGTCCAGAGGGGCCCGTGGTGTGCTCCAGGCACAGTGCTCAGCGGCCGGAGACTGGAGCCCCTGCAGTGGCTTCAGCTGATGCTGACCAGGCCACACTCCCTGCGGTGCCTGGGCCTCCGCAGCACAGCTCAAGGTTGTGAACAGCTGGGCCAGGCCCCTGCAGGCACCCACCATGACACGGGCCTCCCGGAGCCTCCTTGCTGGCCCCTCAGCTTCTCAGCCTGCACCCTTCCCCGCAGGCACGCCTCAAGTTCCCCATCGACTACCCGTACTCACCGCCTGCGTTTCGGTTTCTGACTAAGATGTGGCACCCAAACATCTACGAGGTGAGCCTGGCCGACGCACCTCCTCTGGTGGCCTCAGCCCCCCGTCCATAAACAGGAGGCAGTGGGCAGCCCTGGTGGAGGAGCCTGGGGGTTTGTGAGCGGGCACGCTGACCCTCTGCTCGCCCTCCTGCAGACAGGGGACGTGTGCATCTCTATCCTGCACCCACCCGTCGACGACCCCCAGAGTGGGGAGCTGCCCTCAGAGCGGTGGAACCCCACGCAGAACGTCAGGTGAGGCCCCTCGTGCCCCCTGCTCAGCCCACTGTGCCGAGTCCCGGGCAGCACCTGTAGCGGGGTGCTCTCCGGGGCGTGCGGGGTCAGGGGCTGCTCAGGTGAGAGGAGGCCTCCGGGCCTGAGGTCTCAGCCGGGGAGTGGGGCAGCTGGCTGGGGTGCTGGGATGCTGGCTTCACAGGAGTCTTGGGGCTTTCCGCCAAGGGGCAGCCACCTCAGCCACAGGTACCCCGAGGCTCTGGGGGGGTCCCCAAGGCCGCTGCTGACTCTCCTCCCCCAGGACCATCTTGCTGAGCGTCATCTCCCTCCTCAACGAGCCCAACACCTTCTCTCCGGCCAACGTGGATGCATCTGTGATGTACAGGAAGTGGAAGGAAAGCAAAGGGAAGGATCGGGAGTACACAGACATCATCCGGTGAGCGGGCTGGCCCCGTGGGAGCAGCTTCCTGGTGGCTGGGGCGGCCAGGCCCATGTTCGCCTCCTTCTAGGCTGTTCTCTCTGTTTCCTTGTTGTGTTTCGGGCTGTCTTTGCCGCTCCAGGCCCCAGCGAGTAAACGCCCCCGGGCTTGGACCAAGCTCCCTCTGGGGCTCCAGCTGCTGGTTTTGCTGGTGCAGGTGCAGTGTACCTGGCTGCAGTGGCTTTTCGTGTGTCCCAAAGATAATATTGTATGTATTAAGAAAAGTTTTTTGTGCTAGGAGCGTTCGTTATGTTTATAGTTCTTGAACTGGAAAGATTTGCTGAAGAAAGGAAAACCATTGTAGCACGAGTGTGTTTAGGAAAGAGCGATTTGTAAAAAGCTGCTTTTTTCTCCTGGCTGTGAGAGCGTGTTGCTTATGTTTGTGAACACGTAGGCGAGGATTTGCGTGAAGGAGTCTCGTGAAGTAGGATCTCAGCACAGTCACTGGAGCCCAGGCCCGAGCTGGGCTTTGTGAGCTCACAGTCTGCGCCCCTGAAGCTGCTGACCCCTCCCTCTGGCTTGCTTTTGCTTCTGTGATTCGCCTCCTGTCTCTGCACCATTATCCGCTGTTAGTTTTCATCTGGGGTTCATGGCAAACTTAACTCTTCGTCATCCTTCTAGATGTTTTTTGTTCGTCACCTTTTTAATCAAAAACCTACATTAGGCTGCACCCTGCCATTGCCCTCCCAAGGGCTCACCCCATAAGACTGGGTGCGTGGCTCACGGGAGCTCACCTGATGGCCTTTTTTTTTTTTGAGTTGAGTTTATTGAGGCCTTGGTTACAACAGCCAGGGGCACGGCCGTTGCACGCCCAGAAGTGCTTGTGCTTTTTGTGGAGGTCCTGTGACCTGCCGTGTGCTCCGGACGCTCGCCCGTGTGTTACGCGGTGTGTCCGGCCTCTTCCCTTGTCACTCGGTGCTGATCATCTTCAGAGCCAAGCAGCTCTCCCACTCTGGTTTGACGACGGCCCCTTCCCACTTGTGTGGACACATCCCTGGGTGTGTCAGTGCACATGTGTGCGGTGGCCACACGTTGGGGTGTTCCGGGCACCCCCGGCCCCGCCCTCACTGCCCTGTCCCCACAGGAAGCAGGTCCTGGGGACCAAGGTGGACGCGGAGCGCGATGGTGTGAAGGTGCCCACCACACTGGCCGAGTACTGCGTGAAGACCAAGGCCCCGGCGCCGGACGAGGGCTCGGACCTGTTCTATGATGACTACTACGAGGACGGCGAGGCAGAGGGGGAGGCCGACAGCTGCTTCGGGGACGAGGATGACGACTCGGGCACCGAGGAGTCCTGACCCCCAGCAAAATAAACTTACAAATTTTACCTCACGCTGGGACTGGGAGCTTGTGGGTCTGGCGCCCAGCGCCTACAGACTACCTCACGGGAGGTTTGCTTGTTCTCCCCTCCTCGGTTGTCCGTTCCAGGCCTTTTTCCCTTTCTGTATTTGTTCTGGGTTTTTCTCCGTGGCAGAGAAGCAGGGCGGCCGACCTGCCCGGCGGCCCGGCTTCTGGGACCTGCTGCCCTGGGAGGAGCCGCCCGAGGGGCCGTGGGTCGGGTGAGGGCCGGGGGACGGCTTTTCCTAGAGCCTGAGCCGGCAGGTTAAGTTACAGACATCCCTTCTCTCTGCTTTGGTTTGTTTGGAATCTAAATAAAACCACTTTATGAGTAGAGCCTCTCCTTGGCCCCAGGACAGGGAGGAGCCAGAGGAGCGGGCAGCAGGCGTGGGTCCGGGCACCTGCTGTGGAGCCGGACCCCAGGCTGTGGGCCCTCAAGCCTGGAGGACCCTGCCCCGCTGCATCTGGGGGGCTGTGAGCTCCCCCGACAAGGACAGCTGGTTTCCTTTGCATTTTGTTATTTATTAATTTGTTGGGTAAAGAGGTCTGTGGGCATTTTCTGTGGCTCAGGGTGTGACACACATTCTGGGGCCCAGCTGCCCTGAGCCCAAGGACACCGACCATGTAGGTAGGCTGCATCCCCGGGCAGTTCCAGCTTTGCTGCCTGCAGAGTCACCTGGGAGGGCATCTGCCGTGGAGGACCCTGCATGGCTGCATGGCACCATCCCACTCTGAGGCGGCCCCTCGTTTCCGTGGCAAAGGTTGCAGCCTGGTTTCCTGCCGAGATTCAAATGCACCAGCCCTGGGAGCAGCCTTGTCCTGCAAAGCCAGAGGCCTGAGGCTGCCCATCTGTCGGCCTGGCACGGGGCACAGGCTGGGTTAGCAGGTCGCATCCTCCACGTGCAGTGGGTTGTACCCACCTCTGTCGGCCACGCCTGGCCTCAGTGCCGTGGACACCCCAGCCTGCAGAGCCCGGCGCGGTTTGCTCGCAGCAGTGGACGCCGTGCATGCATTTGGCCCACTGTTCTGTTTGCATCGCAGACAAGCTGCCTCCACTTGAGACTTGGAAGGGTTTGCCAGGGCCCTGGGTTTCCAGCTTAGAACCTGGAGGGCCAGCTGCTCCTTGGCCACGGCTGTCTGAGGGTTTGTGGGGAGCCAGGGCCTCCGTTTCCACATACCTGGTGTCTCCTGCTCCTGACAGCCAAACACGTTCCCAGAGCATCTGCAGAATGTCGATCTAGGGTGGGGGCAGCCCCATGCCAGGGCGGGGCAGGGGCTGTGAGCTGCGTTTCTAACCCACGGTGCCCTGCACAGCTGCGGACGCGGATCCCAGAGCCACCAGCTCTTCCTGCTGCTTCCGACCCTGGGCAGGCGGCGAGGGGGTGGGTGTCAGCCACAAGCTGCTCCCGGGCCGCCCCAGCATGTTTCCTGCAAGCCCAGGAAGTGTTGGGTGGGAGGAAGGGGCTTCCTGGAGCCCAGAAGCCTGGGGAGGATCAGTCACTCCTTCCTACCTAACAAACCACCCTGAAACTAGTGTGAAACCACCACCAACTTCTGCCCCCAGTCTGCACGTGGCTCCCCACGCCATGTAGCCTTCCCTGCAGTGTGGACTCGGGGCTGTGGGGCAGATGTCCCTCCTCCCGGCCAGGCCGCATGTTGAAGGCCCCCCTTTCGCCCCACAGGCTGCCCCACTGACTCGCAGAGGCCTTCCCTGGTACCCGGGTCTGCAAGCAGCTGAGACCTCAGCCCTGGAGCGCGGCCTCCCCTCTAGCCTCGGCGTCCTGAGCTGCCAAGCGGGGATAGCAGGGTTGCCCGTTGATGTCCAAAGGTCAGACAAACCTTTGTAACACGACGCCGCACGTCGGCATCACCTGTGACCGCTCCCCTCGTTCTCAGTTGCTCCTGGCGGCACCTCCTGGGGTGGCCTGAGGGTGATAGGCGAGTGGGTTCTCTAACGGGGCCGTTCTTACTAAACACATCCCTGGCCTCATGTACCCTCTGGGTGAAGGCGGAACAGGCCAGGGGGCCGGGGGCTGCCACCAGCACAGGGCGTGAGCCCACTTGCCCCTCGTTGGCCTCTGGTTTATTGCTCAGGAGAGGGAAGAGAACCCAAGTCGACACCCACGACCGCAGCAGGGGCTTGAGCTGGAGTTGGCTGCAGCACCTCCTTGTCCTGGTTCTGTCTCCCCCACCCACAGGTGCATAATTAGGACCCCCAGACACTCCAGGCACCACCCCGGACCTGTGGGAGCCCTCCTGGCAGGAGGGCCCTGAGGTGGGGGGCTCCTGGACTCTTGGGGGACCCTCAGAGGTGGGGGCAGGAGGTCGGGGTCTGAGAGAAGACACCGCTGCTGGCCTTGCACACAAGGGTCCCCAGGCCCAGGAGCCTCCAGGAGCCGGGAAAGGCCAGAAGCAGGGTCTCCCTGGAGCCCCAGGGGGGACCGGCCTCGTGAGGCCTATGTCAGACTCCCAATCCCCAGGACTGTCGGAGAACAGATGTGTGTGGTTTCAGGCCATCGCACAGCGGTCAGAGCACAGCCTGGGCTCGGCACCTGCCTCGTTCCCAGTGACCCCCTCACCAGCACCCGGGCCCACAGGCCCACCTCCCACCGGCTCCGAGCCCAGCAGAGTGTAGGGGCTCTTTTTTTGAAAGTTCCCACCGAAAGCCGGCATGGCTCAGCTGCCCTCCTTGGAACTGGCTGGAAGGGGAAGGGGAGGGCTAGTGGAGCCCCGGAGAGGGCCCACATGACAGGTCTCAGCTCGCCCGGCCCTGCCCTCCACGCAGCGGGGTCCTTGGCACCCCAGGTCTTGAGAAGCATCCTCGTCCACACCTGCCCCTCAGTGGACCCAGCCCAGGTCTGCACCAGCTGACAGACGGGGCAGCGGGGGCCTGTTCCCAGCACGGGGAGCACTCAGCAACAAAGAGGAGCCAGAACCATCCTCGGGGTGAAAGCCAGACGTGGACGGGGCGGCCCACTTGCAGCAGCTTTTCTAGAGCTCGGCTGCAGCCCAGAAGCGAGATGAGCGGTTCTCGGGGTGCACGGAGGCATGCGAGGGAGGCCTGGGGCCGCAAGGTCATCAGAGCTCGCCGCAGAGCATTTAAGGGCTGTGCTCATCACTGCACGTGAAAGGGCCAAAGGGCGGCAGCAGCCGGGCGTCCCCGCAGGTGGTGGGAAAGTGCAGCCATGAAGTTCCGATGCGACCACACGGAGGCACCTCGGAGACGTTCCACGTGGAAGGACAGGTACCCACCGTCCCACTGGCGTGCGGCGTCTGCAGCGAGCTCGTTCGAGGACCAGGAGCAGCTGCAGTGATGGGGGCCAGGTGGGGGCTGCCGCCGGGAGGTGCAGAGCTGCGGTTTGGGAGATAAGGTTTGGGAAGGGTAGCGGTGGGGGCTGCATAACTTGGTGAATAAAGGCCACTGAGTTATACACTTAAAATGGGAAGATGAGAGAAGTCAGCCGATGGCAGTAGGTGCCTCTTATGTGGATCCCGATCAACCTGTTTTTAAAAACACATGGCGGGGGGTGAACACTGACGGGAGATTGGGTGATAGAATTTCTGTTACACTTTTAGGTGTGAAAGTGGTAGTGTGGCTTTGTTTTGAGAGTCTGCCTTTTAGAATCACTTTCTGAAACGTTTGTGGTGAAGCAGAGGTGGCTGGCAGCGGGAGAAGTGAGGGCAGCTGCAGAGGGGACGAGGAAGACGGCAGGTGTGGGGGCCCCAGGCCTGCCCCGGTGCGGCTCTGGAGAGCAGGATGGACCCCCGCTGGCCCCTGCTGCTGCTGCTGGCCCTTCGTGAGCTCTCGGCAGGTGAGTGGGTGCTGGGAGGCGCACAGGGGGAAACTGAGGCAGTGGGGCATGAGATCGGGTGGCAGGACGGCCCCAGTGCTCACAAGAGAAGGCAGGGGCTCACCCTGAGCTGAACCATCCTCCAGCTCAGACGAGGGGGAAGGCAAAGAGCAAAATGCAGGCAGAGCGAGCCACAGTCGCAGGGTTCCTTTTTCCCAAAGGAAAACATAAGGATTTGCACGTGTTTTCTGAGACTCTTTCTGGAAGAAGGCTCAAGGAAAGGGGGGGCTGAGAGGCTGGGGCAAAGGGTTTGGAGACTTTTGAGTTCTGTGCCAGGCATGGGGATTAACACCAAGAATGTGCTGAGTTGGAGGAAGTTGGAGTGACCACTCAGGGGTGCCAGGCTCTTCCCGGGCAGAGTAGGCTGCAGGACGGGGGCTAAACCACGGGGCTGCCCACGGTGCAGGTGCAGGCCCTGCCGTCCGCTCGGAGCAGCAGCCGGACCCCGACAGGAGGAGAGTGTGGACTGTGGTTGTCGGGAAGGAAACCCGAGGTGGGGACCGGGCTGAGGGCGCTGCAGGGGACGCGAAGCTCTTCTGTTTCCGAACAGCCCGTCTTCCAGACGCGTGATGGTCCTCGTTTCCTCTGTCCGGTCTCCCCACCACCGTGTCTGTCTGTCTCTCTCTATTTTTGTCGGAACCATCTGGAGAGAGCTGCAGACAGGATGCCCTCATCCCGAATGCTCTCAGACGTGGGGGGTTCTCCACACCCCTTCGTGCAGTTTCCCCAGCGCGTTAGCTTGCGGCAGCCCCTCCCCTTTGGCCACCGCCCTCGAGGCCCCTGGCGGAGGCTCAGGCCGAGGTCCCTCAGGAGCCCCAGAGCCATGTCCTGTTCCGGGCCCCGCGGTGAAGGTGACGGGCACTACGCCTCCCCCCCCGGCCTGTGAGGTCCCTGAGTGTCCTGAGGGGGCGGCCGGGTCAGCGGGACGTGAGGAGGTGCAGGCCGCCGAGCTGTCCCCACGAGGCCAGGCCCAGGTTCCAGGAATGCATCTCTGCAGGTGTGATTCTGGTGTCCATGTAAAGACAGGGAGGGGAGACACAGACAGACAGATGGCCACATGGCAGGGGCAGCGTTGGACTAAGGCCACCCCACAACCCCACACAACCCCACAGACTCCCCAGAAGCGTGGCCCTGCCCACACCTTAATTTCAATCTCGTAGCCTCCAGGACACAACAAGAAACTTCTGTGGCTTTAAGCCACCTGCCTGGGGTACTTCCTTACAGCAGGCCCAGGAAGCCAAGTCGCAGGCCTGCCTTGTTTCCCCCACCAGGAGGCAGGGGCCACGGTAACACCCCACGCAGCAGAGCGGAAAACCGGCTCAGCCAGGAAGGTCAGGCCTGCAAGCCAAGCCTCATGGCAGCCTCCAAAACCATGTGCTTGGCCAAGACAGGTGCCCAGGAGGGTGAGGTGGGGGGAGGAGACGGTGGGGGGGCTCCCAGGATTATGGTTGGACTCAGCAAGAGAGACTCTTTGAGGAACTAGGGACCCAAGGAGTGGGCAAGTGTCAGGATTCAGCCACCCACCCACCCATCCATCCATCTACCCATCCACCTACCCATCCTTCTATTCATGCACCCATCCCTCCATCCACCCATCCATCAACCCACCCATCCATCCATCTACCCATCTATGCATCCACCCATCCCTCCATCCACCCACCCACCCATCCATCCATCCACTCACCCACCCATCCATCCACAAATCCTTCCTTCTTTCCTTCCTTCCTTCCTTCCTTCTTTCCACAAATCCTCCCACCCACCCATCCCTTCATCATCCATCACTGTGCTGAGCACAGACCGTCTAGGTTTGTTGTGAATGAGACAGGCACGAGATCTGCCCTAAAGTAGCTCACAGCCTTAGGGGGAAAGATGGGAAAGGAGCAAGTCTGTGTGCGAGAGGATGTCAGGAAGGGGTGAGCGCTAGCGAGAGAGAAACGCGGTGAGGAACGGTGGGTTCTGTTAGCGGGGACACTGGTTGGCCTCTCTGAAGACGAGATATTTCAGCAGACACCAAGTAAAGTGAGGAGGCCAGACTCAGAGAGGTTGGGACAGGCACTCGGGAGACGCGTGCAAAGACCCCGCGCCAGGGAGGAGCCCGAGTCCCTGCGTTCAGCTCTTTGGGAAGCCGGTACCTCCTGGGAGCGGGATTGCCGGGTGACGTGGGGACCCCATGTTAACTCCCTGAGTCTCCCACCGCGGCTGCACCGTCTCCCGTTCCCAGTGACGGCTCACAAGGCGATTTCTCTGCACCTTTGCCAGCACTTGCTATTTTCAGTTTTCAAAATAATAGCCTTCCTGGTGGGTGTGAAGCGTCTCTCACTGCGGCTTTAGTTTACATTTCCTTAATGACTAATGATATTGAGCATATGTTCATGTATTTACTGACCATTTAAATATTATCTTTGGAGAAATGAGTACACAAATCCTTTTCCCATTTTTAAATTGGGTTATTTGTCTTTTTGTGGTTGAATTGTAGAGTTCTTTATATATTCTGGATATTAAGCACTGGTTAAATTTAATAGTTTCCAAATGTTTTCGCCCATTCTGTAGGTTGTCTTTTCACTTTCTTGATAATATTCTTTGAGACATAAAAAGTTTTAATTTTGATGAAGTACATTTTATCTTTCTTGTTTTGTTGTTTGTGCTTTTAGTGTAAAATCCAAAAATCCACTGCTTACTACCGGGTCCTGAAGCTATTTCGCTGTTTCCTTGTAAGAGTTTTACGGTATTAGCTCTTATATTTAGGTCACTGATCCATTTTGAGTTGTCCTGTGTGCAGCGAGGGCAGGGTCCACGCTCACTCTCCCACGCGTGGATTCCCACCTGTCCCAGCCCCTTCTCTCCCCGTTGAGTGGCCGCGGCCGTGGTGGGCGGGTTCCCCTCCGGGCTCCCCTCTGGGCTCTCAGTCTGTCCCGGGGGTCTCTCTGTCCCTAACCAGGACCGCACCGATTTACTGTGGCTGTGGAGGAAGTTCTGAAATAGGAAGTGTGAGGCCTCCAACTTTGTTATTTTTCAAGATAGTGTTGGCTCTTCGGGGCCCCTTCCAATTCCATATGACTTTTGAGGATCAGCTTTTCCATTTCTGCCAAAAAAAAAGGCTGCTGGAATTTCAACAGAGATTGCATTGTTTTTGTAGATCGCTTTAGGCTGTACTGGCATCTTAATTTAACAATATTAAGGCCTCCAGTCGATGACCACAGGATGTCTTTCCATTATTTAGGTCTTTAATTTCTTTCAGCCAAGTTTTGTAGTTTTTGGTGTACAAGTCTTTGACCTCCTTGGTTAAATTTATTCTGAGGTATTTCATTCTTTTAGATGCTATTGTAAATGGAGTTGTTCTCTTGATTCCCTCTTCCGATTATTAAACACTCATATACAGAAGCACTGCTAGTTTTCTGCATGTCAACCTCGTACCCTCCCTCTTTGCTGAATTAATTTATTGGCTCTAGGAGCCTTGTGGTTGTTTCTTTAGGACTTGCTCTATATGGGCTCACGTCATCTGTGAGCGGGGGACATTTTACTTCTTCTTTTCTGATCTAGATGCCTTTTCTTTTTCTTGCCTAATCGCTCTGGCTAGACCTGCTAGCACGTTGTTGAATATTGGTAGTGACAGCGGGCGTCCTTGTCTTGTTCCCAATCTTGGAGGAAAATCTTTTGGTCTTTCACGATTGAATGTTAAATGGATTTTTCATGTATGCCCTTTGTCATGTTGAGAAAGTTCCCTTCTCTTCCTAGTTTTCTGAGTATTTTTTATCAAGAAGTGGTGCTTGGTTTTGTCAAATGCCTTTTCTGTATCAATTGAGATGATCATGTGGTTTTTAAACCTTGTTCTTTTAATGTGATGTATTACATTAATTGATTTTATGTCGAGCCCTGCCCCCCCCCCCCCATATCTGGGATAACTCCCACTCGATTTTGGTGTTACTTCTTGGAATGTTTGGAAAATTCAGCAGTGAAACTTTCTCCTCCTGGACTCTTCTTTGTTGGGAAATTTTGATGACTGACTCAATCTCTTTACTTGTTATAGGTCTGTTGAGATTTTCTGTTTTCTTGTGTCAGAAGAGGTAATTTGTTTGTTTTAAGGAATTTGCCCATTTCATCTTGGTTTTCTCATTGTTGGCTTATACTTGTTCATAGTATAATCACTCCTTTTAAAGTAGTGACTGGGTATAAAAATTTTTAAACAGCTTTATTCAGATACAACTCATAGGCCATACACTTAATCCTCTTAGTTAAGTGGTTTTTTAATACAGTTCAGTGGTTTTTAGTATCTTCACAGACCTGTGCCACCATCATCACTGTCCCCCTCCTGCAGTGTGTGAGGCCACTGTCTCCCCTGAGTTACGTTTCAAACCAGCTCTGGCGGGAATGGGGAACAGGGGAGGGACCGTGGATGACGCCCCGTTTCCACCTGGGGGGACTTCATCAGGGTGGCTGAGCTGTGCCGGGGGTGGGGGGCGTGGCCGGGGAGGGCGCCCGCCCCACCTGGCTCTCTGCCCCCCCGTAGGCCACTCGTCGGAGGCCGAGATCATCGGGGGCCGCGAGGCTGCCCCCCACTCCCGCCCGTACATGGCCTCGCTGCAGAGAGCACAGGCCCACCTGTGCGGCGGAGTCCTGGTGCACCCCCAGTGGGTGCTGACGGCTGCCCACTGCCTGACCCAGCCGTGAGTGAGCCTGGCCTCCCCCAGCCCCTGCCCCAGGCGTCCCAGATGGGGCCCAGGGTCCCCCACGCGCACCTGGGGTGGGCCTCTTCCCTCCCAGAGACGTTTCAGGAGCCTCTCCGGGGGCTCCTGGGGAAGCGAGGCTGCTGGACACCAGGAACGTGTCTGCCGCCTGGCGGCCATGCAGCTAAAGCTGACAGAGCAGACAAGGGGCTGAGCTGCTGAGTGACCCGCCTGGAGCTGCCCACCTCTCACCTCGCCAGTGATGAGACCCCAGACCCAGCGAGGTGCAGGGTGGGCTTCAGGCACAGCTCGACCCAGGCGTTCGCAGGAGCTGCTCGGGAGCCTGTGTCTGGGCTCTCGTCCCTCGTCCCTCATGGTGGCCACACTTCCAGGAAGGCTTCCCCGGGGCTGGCGAGGACGGCCCCGCAAGGCCTGTGGAAAGAGAGCTTGTTTCTCTACAGATTGGGCAAAGTTGGGCCTAGGGGGCCGGATCTCTGAAGAAATCACTGTGATTTGGGGAGAGGGAGGAGCTGAGAGGGCTCCCAGGGGAGGGGGGTTGAGAATGACAGGAGGAGGGACTGAGGGGGGTATTGGTAAGGAGGATGGGCAGCGACCCCTCCAAACGCAGGAGACCCGAGACCGTGGGCGGGAGGGAGCTCCCAGGCTGCGGGCGCGGCCCCGACTCCTTTCGCCCCCAGGACGGAGCAGCTGCGGCTGGTGCTGGGGCTCCACGTCCTGGGCGGCCCCAGCGTCCCCTTCCACATCGCCAAGGCCGTCAGCCACCCCGACTACCGCGGGGCCCCCAAGCTGCACAACGACCTGGCGCTGCTCAAGGTGCTGGGGGGGGGGGGGGGAGATGGGGCAACCCCGCCCCTTCCGCCGCCGCCCCCACCCCGCCCCTCCCCCCTCCGCCCGCCGCCCCTCTGCCCCTCCGTCCCCACCCCCCACCCCTCACTCCCTTGCCCCCGCAGCTGCGCGGGAGGACGCGGCCCAGCAGGACCGTCCGGCCCCTGGCCCTGCCCCGCGCGCGCCGGGTGGTGGCGGCGGGGACGCGGTGCAGCGTGGCCGGCTGGGGGCAGACGCGGGCGAACGGGCCGCCGGCGAGGGCCCTGCAGGAGCTGGACGTGCGCGTGCTGGACGTCCGGATGTGCAACAACAGCCGCTTCTGGCACGGGGGCGTCACCGGGCGCATGGTGTGCCTGGCGGCCGAGGCCGGACACCGCGCGCCCTGCAAGGTGAGCCCAGACACAGAGAGCTCACCCCGCTGCTCAAAGTCACACAGCCCCGGAGGGACGGAGCTGGGAGTCCAACTCCACGGCGGGTGCCGGGCCCTGGGGCGGGGAAAGGAGCGAGGAGGAGGGAGGGAGGGAGGCAGGGAGGACTGCCGGGGCGGCCCCTCTCCCGCGGGCCCCAGCGCCCAGCTGCGCCGCCACCCCCGCAGGGCGACTCGGGGGGACCCCTGGTGTGCGGCGAGGGCCTGCTGGCCGGAATCCTGTCCTTCGGCCCCAACGCCTGCACCGACGTCTTCAAGCCAACTGTGGCCACAGCCGTGGGCCCCTACGTGTCCTGGATCAAGAAGACCGTCCACCACTGGTGGTCCCGGGGGCCCCCGATGCCCCCCGCCTGGTCACCCAGGGTGGTGGGGAGGGGTGAGGGGGCGCGAGGGGACGGAAAATTGCAATAAAGGAGCTGTCCCAGCCTGCCTGGACTCCGACCCTTCTGTCCGGCAAGCCTCAGTTTCCCCATACGTAAGATGAGGGTGGAGATCTGCACCCTCCCCGGGGGCCCCTGGGTGGCCGGGGTCGGAGCCCCTGGGGGGTTAGCGAGTGCCCGGGAGGCGCTGTGCCCTGGGGAATCGGTCGGCAGGAACGTTCCGGAATCCTTGTGTTGGGTACCATCTCTGTCAGGATTAACTCCCACACACACGTCCACCTGTTCAGAGGACCACCATCCTCAGAGCATTCTCCTCACCCCGAAAGGAGCCCAGCTTCCAGCAGTCGCCCCGTCCACCCCCAGCCCAGGCCACCACGGATCTCTGTCATCTCCTGGATGTTTTGTGCTGTGGGGTCTGCACCGCGCATCCCTTCGTCGCCTGCCCCTCGCCCGACAATGCCCGCAGCCCCTGTGCCCACACCCGTCCTCAGACCGCGCTCCGCGTCGCTGGGCCGCATGTGGGCGGCAGGGGGGGAAACACATGTGGCAAATGGCTTTAGCGTTCCTTATGTTGTTGAATTCAGTTTTATTGCAGTATATTCACACACCCTGCAGTCATCCGCCGTGCACAATCGGCTGCTCACAGCGCCGTCATATAGTTGTGCTTCCTCACCACAAGCAATTTTTGAATATTTCATTATTCCAAAAACAATTAAAATAAGAATAAAAATGAAAGTAAAAAAGAACACCTAAAACATCCCATCCCCCCACCCTATTTTTCATTTCATTTTTGTCCCTATTTTTCTATTCCTCCATCCATACACTGGATAAAGGGAGTGTGAGCCACAAGTTTTCACAATCACAGGTCACACTGTGTAAACTACATAGTTACGCAAGTAGCTCAAGAGTCAAGGCTACTGGGTTGCAGTTCAACAGTTTCAGGTACTTCCTTGTAGTTATTCCAATACACTAAAAACTAAAGAGGAATATCCATATAGCACCTAAGAATCACCTCCAGAGTGACCTCTCAACTCCATTTGAAATCTCTCAGCCATTGAAACTTTGTTTCATTTCATTTTCCCCTTTTGGTCCAAGATGTTCTCAATCCCATGATGCCGGGTCCAGATTCATCCCTGGGAGTCATACTCTGCGTTGCCAGGGAGATTTACACCCCTGGGAGTCAGGTCCCACGTAGGGGGGAGGGCAGTGAGTTCACCTGCAGAGTTGGCTTAGAGAGAGACGCCATATCTGAGCAACAGAAAGGTTCCTGTGGAGACTCTCAGGCAGTAACAAGCTTCATAAGGGCAAGCCCCAAGATCAAGGGCTCAGCCTTCTAAATGGGCAGCCCCCAAGGCTTGTGAGAGTACCAGGAATTCCCTATGTGGGTAAGCTTAGTATTTTTGCATTTTCCCCCAGTTCCTCAGGGGGGCTCTGTAGATGCATTTTTATTCCCTGCCCAAATTACTCAGGGATGTACTGGGGCTTCACACTAACCCTAACAAGATCTCACTCCCTATCCAACGTTCCGTGTAATTATGGTGTTTGAATAAGCTGACCGTACAAGTTAAATTATATAATGTACTACAGAAATACAGATTTTGCATCAAATACACATCTCTTCCCTTGGTCTCACACAGAAGTTGATGTTTTTTTAAAACACAGTATCGTCCTCTACCCTTTGGTCTGAATTTGCCTTAGTCCTAGCCGTGTCTGCTTCATTCATTTCTCTAACTGAAGTCTGAACTAGTTTTCATCTTCTTTAACATCTGCTGTACGGAGTAATTCCGACATTCAGAGCTGCTGGACTCTGGCTCCGAGTCCCAGGTGACCCAGAGACACCTGAAGAGGAACAGCGACTCTTGTCACTGTCCCTTAAACCGCTCTGGAGTGCACAGCCCGGGTGTCCCCGGGCCCCCCCAGCTCCCGTCGCAGCCCCTTGTGTTCGCAGTCAGCGAGCCCACCTGGCTCACCGTGGTGCACCGAGGCCCCCGCCGCCCCGTCTCTCCAAGCCACCTTCTGTCCGTGCCTTCCAAGGCCCCTCCGGGCCGGGCCGGGCACCCAGGCTGTCCTGGGGTCCTGGGACCCCGAGGGGCGTCTCGCGGGGACCCCCGGCTCTGCCTCTGCCAGGGCCTGATGTTTCCCTCGTGCCGGCCGGGGTGCGGCCAGTGTGCCTTTAATCTCTAACTCGGTGCCAGGCGTCACCCACATGCCGCGCCCGCCTGGGCCAGGCCCGTGTTTCCACAACCTGGACACACCCGTGTCGGCGGCGCCAGGTCAGGCAGGGTCCTCGGGAGCGGTCGGCTGCTCCCATCCCTGGAGCCCCCCAAGGACACTGGGCAAGCTCTGGGGACATCTGCAGTGATCATTCCCCGGCGGAGCCCAAGGAGGCAGCTCAGTGCCCAGGGCCCCCACCCCGGAGGAGGGTCCGGCCGCAGCCTCGGGCATACACGGCCACCTCCGAAACTCACCCCTGCGGGCACAGGGAGAAAGGGTGACGGTGGCCCCCACAGCTAGGTTCACTGTGTGCGTCTCCAAGCGCGCAGAGAAAGTGAAAGATGGGGCTGGGAGCGAGTGGGTGGCCCTGGGGCCCGACAACGGACAGCAGGGTGCCACAGGCACCTGTCCCCCAACAGGCCCGACCTCCAGGCTGACATGTCTGAAAGGAAACTGTGAGCCCTTCGCCCTCTACTGTTGGCTGGGTGCCTCCTGGGATCGAGGCCCCCCCAATCCCCACGAGGACCCCAACCACAAGGCCCCCCAAACCCACAAGGCCCCCCAAACCATGAGGTCCATCCCCACAAGGCCCCCCAACCACGAGGCTCCCCATCCCCATGAGGCCCCCCGAGTCCCCACAAGGCCCCCAACCACGAGGACCCCACTGCAACAAGCCTCACACTTGGGGGTCTGACTCAAATCCCGATTTCCCTGCACTCTTTAATCTTTATTCCTGTGCGAGACAGACAAATTCACACAACATGGAATTCATGTTTTAAAGTGCACGATTCAGTGGCATTTAGTACGTCCACAGGTTGTGCAAGCCCCACGGCTGCCTGGTTCCAGAATGTTCTCCCCACCCCGAATGGAGACCCTGCACCCCACACCCAGCCCCAGGCCTCCACGGACCTCCCCTGCCCCGAGGATTTGCCTCTTCTGGGTGTTTCATGTCCCTGGGTCAGCGGCGTTAGGTTTCTGGGTCCCCCGGCTGCACAGCAACGAACTCAGGGCTCCGGCTGCTGTGGGCGTTTGTGCCCAGTTTCTGCATGGCCGTGGGTCGCTGTCCGGGGTGGGTAGAGGAGGCCGCGTGGGGGCAGCCGCCAGGGGGACGTGGGCTCGCAGGCGGGTGGCCCTGAGTGTGGACCCAGGCAGCTTGGCTTGCTGCCCGCCCAGGCTCCCCCAGGGGCCACGGGTCACCCCAGTTCCCGGGGCGAGGAGGAGCGGGTGGGGGGCCTGGGAGGCCCCAGGAGACAGCCCGAGGCCCCGCCCGCCGTCTGGCCTCTGAAAGGAGAAAGGGGAGCAGGCGGGCGTCATGGGGGCTGGGACTGGGGACCCGGGAGGGCGTGAGGGTGATGCTGCAGAAAAAGCCATCCTCTCCCGGCCTGAGACAGAAGCCCAGATCTGGGGGTGCTTCCTCACCTCCTCCCGGCTTCTGGGGTTCCTGGCACCCCTCGGCCTTCTCCCCTCCTCTGGGTTCCTGAACAATTTCCCTTTTCCATAAGGACCTGTCCTCCTCCAGCGGGACCACTTTCAACCTAATTTCCATTTGCAATGCCTTATTTCCAGCAAGGCCACACTCTGGGGGGACGCTGTTCAGCCCAGCACCTCAGCTCTCACAGGTGCCCTGAGACCAGGAGGCCAAGCTCACCGGGTTCGCCCGACGGGGACACCGAGGCCTGGGGAGGGGAAGTCACAGCTGCACATCCCCGGGGGGCCCAACACAACACTCCAGAGATGGCGGACACCAGGACAAGCCCCAGGGACCGACGGGGACACCAAGGTCCGGGGAGGGGAAGTCACAGCTGCACATCCCTGGGGGGCCCAACACAACACTCCAGAGATGGCGGACACCAGGACAAGCCCCAGGGACCGACGGGGACACCGAGGCCTGGGGAGGGGAAGTCACAGCTGCACATCCCTGGGGGGCCCAACACAACACTCCAGAGATGGCGGACACCAGGACAAGCCCCAGGGACTGACGGGGACACCGAGGCCTGGGGAGGGGAAGTCACAGCTGCACATCCCCGGGGGGCCCAACACAACACTCCAGAGATGGCGGACACCAGGACAAGCCCCAGGGACCGACGGGGACACCGAGGCCCGGGGAGGGGAAGTCACAGCTGCACATCCCCGGGGGGCCCAACACAACACTCCAGAGATGGCGGACACCAGGACAAGCCCCAGGGACGGACAGAATGCCAGGGACAAAAGCGACATGGCAGCTACACCCAGCGCCCCCAGACCAAGCACATGTGACAGCCATTTGCAGGTACACGGGGGACACACGCTGCTCAAACCTGCAGCTTACTCCCAGAAGGTTCAAGAAGGAAAATGAGAGCACTCGAGCAAGAACCAGCCAAGAGGGCAAAACATTTGCGGTTGGCGAATCCAGGGGAGGCATCACCCAGATCATTACTTTCCCTTACAAACGCCCTGAATTTGAGGGCTTTTCACAGTGAAAAGGTGAAAACAAAAACAAAAAACAGCAGCTCCTCCTGACGTGCCACCAGGACAGACATCTGGTGGCCGGGCAGCGAGACCGTATAACACAGGAGATCTTGCGATTCAGATGTGCAGGGGGCTTGGGGGGCTCCCGGTGGTGACAGCGGCCCCCGTGTGCACGGACCCCACAGAACCACTTGTGAAGATGGAAGAAGTGGCTCCATGTTATAGACCAAAACGACAGACGGGTGTGGTGGGTGGAAAGGGTGGACCTTCCCTCACTCCCCAGAGCCTGGAAGTCACCCCCAGGTGAAGAGGGCGCAGGCGCGGCGGCCCAGAGCGGAGGAGATGAGTCACGGGGCAAAAACCTCGCGGGGGCTCCTGGGAAAACCCAGAGAAGGGGCTGGGGGCTTGTCAGGGGGCTTCCCCGCCCCTCCTGGGAGCGTCCTCCCCACCCCCCCACAGCCTGAGGCTGAGGGTCCATCCAGGCTCCATCCCATCCTGCCCTTCTCACGGAGAATGCCCACCGCCCCCCAAAGGCTACACCTGACACTTACCCAGAGGCACCCAACACCCAACGGCACCCCAACAGCCCCCAGAGGCACCCCAATGCCACCCAAAGGCACCCCAACACCACCCAAAAGCACCCAACACCCCCTAAGGCAGGGACGGAGAACCAGTGAGGACTCGCCCCCAGCCCAGGAGGGGACAGGCGAGCGTTCTATCCGTCCCCGCGCGTGACCAACAAGCCCAAAGAGGGAAATGGAACAAAGCGGGGCGGGGGCTGCTGTCGCCAGGTGGCTTCCTGTTTACCCCGCGCCGGGGCTCCGAGGCGCCCGGAGCTCCCGCCCCCTCCCGACCACTCGGAGGCCCGTGCGAACCGGGACGGCTGCCAGGGCCGGGCGCGCCAAGGCCCAGGCCCCTGCCCTGGCTTCCTGGGGCCGCAGGAACCGAGCAGCACGAACCCCGCGGCTTAGAGCTGTCGGGCTCCCCGCAGGCCCGCACCCGCCACGCGGCCGGCAGATCCTCCTGCGGGCCCGGCCGCCTCGGGTCGCTTTCGCGTCCTCCCAGCCCACGTCGCCAAGGCTGGGGCTCCCTCTTCTCTGTCCCACGCACGACTGTGGCCGCCGTGGGTGTTCACTCCAAATGCAGCCCCACCCCGGGGGCAGAGCGGATTCGCCGGCAGCGCATCCCACTCTAAGGAGATAAGGGGCAAAGAAGCGCTCCATAGGGGAAACTGAGGCAGCGCCAGGCCGCCCGGGGCGGGGCCCGCCAGGTCACGTGCTCCCAGCCGCACCCCGGCTTCCGTCGGTCCTGTCCGTCGGAGCCTGCGCGGGCGTACGTGCGTCTGCGCGCGTGCGCAGTCTGGGCGCCCCGACGGGTCTTGCGTGCCCTGCGCGCGCGCGCCCTCCCCCGCGTCGCCGCCGTGCGCGATCCCGACCGCCTCCGCTGGTTTTTATAGCGGCCGCAGGCGGCGGCGGCGGTTGGCGGCGGGGACGACGGGCGACGAGGAGACATGGCGGCGGCGCTGCTCGTGGTGCTGGCGGCCGCGCTGCTGGGCGTCCGGGTCGCCTCCGACGCTAGTGAGAACCGGGCGGGGGTCCCAAATGGAGGCCGCCTCGGGCGGAGGGGAGAGTCCGGGGACCTGGGGGAGACTCGGGGGTCCGCGCCGGTGCGGCGCCGGGAGATGAAGCCCCGGGGTTGGGGGTCCTCGGGGTTGGGGGGTTGGGGGGGGCGCCCGGAGGTGAAGCCCCGGGGTTGGGGGTCCTCGGGGTTGGGGGTTGGGGGGGCGCCCGGAGGTGAAGCCCCGGGGTTGGGGGGCCTCGGGGTTGGGGGGTTGGGGGGGGCGCCCGGAGGTGAAGCCGCGGGGTTGGGGGGCCTTGGGTTTGGGGGGACCCCCGGAGGTGAAGCCACAGGGTTGGGGAGGCGCCTGGAGGAGAAGCCCCAGGGTTGGGGGGCCTTGGGGTTGGGGGGGCCCCCGGAGGTGAAGCCCCAGGGTTGGGGGGCCTCGGGGTTGGGGAGTTTGTGGGGGGCGCCTGGAGGTGAAGCCCTGGGGTTGTGGGTACACCTGGGAGCTCTAATGCAGCAGAGGTTGAGGTAGCTGAAGCCCCTAACCCTGGGGACCCTGGGGGCTGCTGAGGCAGACCTGGGGGTGTGGCTGCGGACATTGGGTGGGGTCCCAGGGGGTCCTGACTGCGGTTGGAGGTGAAGCCCCTGCCTGGGGCAGCATTGGAGGTGGTCACCGAGCTCGGGCGGCCTTGGGGGTCCCCTGGCCGGGGTGACCTGACCACTGGCTGGAGGCATGGAGCTCCGTGAACAGCTGGAGAAGGACCTGCCCCAGCCGGGGTCCATGTGTGTCTCCTATGGAACGGAACCGAGGGCCTGAGGCTGGTCCGGCGCCCGCCTGGCTCCCTCTTCCCTGGATCAGCTTCCTTTGGGGGGGCCTGGGGGATGGCCCACCCTGCCTGGCCCACTGGGCCCCTCCCAGCGTCCTGGTTAGGGCAAAGCTTCTTGTGCAGGCCCAGAGGTCACCGTTGCTGAGGGCACTGGGGGTGCACCTGCCCCCACACGAGTCCTCCGCCAAGGAGGGGACCCCTCGAGTGTGCGCCTGCAGTGCTCTCTCTGATTCTCTCTGATTGGGGGCACCTATTTCAGAGGCCCTGAGGGGAGGGGGTGTTGGGGGTCACCTCCCTCCAGGCAGCTCACAGGGGCCCCTTAGGGGCTCTGGGAAGTGGGGCTGGGTGTGTTTCTCCAAGATGAAAGCCAGGCAGCCTCTTGTCTGGTAGATGTTTTCCTTCCCTTATCCGGATCCTGTTTGGCTGTTTGGTTCTGGTTTAAAGATTTGTAGTGTCTGGCACGGTGGGGACAACGGGCAGAGCCAGAAGGCTGAGGCTCCTGATTTGGAGGGGCAGGAGCTGCGGGCCCTGAGCCCCCCATGAGCCGTGTCGGTCCACCTCTGTCCCCCCCCTCCACAGACAGTCACTTAGGGGACCTGCTGGCCGGGGGCCCAGCCGGGCGGCTGCTCGCCCCAGATAGGAGTTAGCATGCCAGGTGGGCACGGCAGATGTGCGGGGGCCTCCGTGGGTGTAGTCAGCGGCTTATCTGGTCCCAGGCCGGGCCTGGGCCTCTCCAGTCCCCGTTCTGGCTGATGCGGGACCTGGGCGTGCTCCTCGCAACACTGGGGGGGCCGCCCAAGCCCCTGCTCACATGCCGGGCCCCTCTCCAGGGCGGGCGTCCGGGCAGCCGTGCACCCCCGTGGGAATCTGCCTCTCCAGGGCCCCGGCCGCACCCATGTCCCCGAGGGCGTTGGGGACCTTGCTGGCTCCCCCCAGCAGCCTGGTGTCCCGTGCCCCACCTGGCAGGAGGAGACGCAGGGAGGGTGGGGGCCCGGAAGGTGTCCCGCTGCGCTCCCGCCTGGGCTTGTTTCCCACGGAGGCCCCGCCTGGCCCCGGGCCGGGGAGCGGGAGCGGCTGTTTTTCGATGAAGGTGACTTTGCTTGGGAACGTGGGTTCCAGGTCACGTGACCGGCCGGAGCCGCGCGCCTCCCCTCCCCTCCCGGTGCTCCCGGCCCCTGGGTGGAGCCTCCGGCCGGGCCTCCTGCTCGCCGCCGCCCCCCGCAGGGGCCTCATGGGAACGCACTGGCCAGTGGAGACGCGGGGCCCCCGGGAGCCACAGGACCCTGGCCTCACCCGAGCCTGGGGGCCGTGGAGGGGAAGGGGCTCTGCCGCCGGCGGCCCCCGCCTCCCTCCCGCCCTGACTCAGGGCGGACTCCGCACGTAGCAGCAGTTCTGTAATCGCCAGGAAACCGTGATTCCTCCCAAGAATTGAGGTCACTGGGGGCGGGCCGGTGGTGGAAACGGCCCGGCCGCTGCCAGCCGAGCTGCCCGGGCCCCAGGCGGGTGGCGGCAGCCCTGTCCCCAGACCCCGGGCCTTGGCCGGAGCAGGCTCCTGGCGCTGGGGAGAGGCTCACGTGTCATGTGCAAGCAGGTGTGCGGGTGTACGTGTGTGTGCACTGTCGCCCCACCTGGTGAGGTGTTTTCGGGGTGCTAAAAGTGTCCCCTGGTTGGTGGGAGGAGGGGCCTGTCCCCGCCCTTCCCCTGCTGGGGCTGGGAGCAGCCGTGCCATGAAGGACCTCTTGGGAAGTGACCCTCAGAGCTGGGGTGTTTGGCTTTTGTTGCCTTGCGAGTTTGGAGTGTGAGGCCTCGTCCTCTTCTGAAGGGAGGAGCAGCGGTGGTCGGAGGTGCGGGCGTGGCCAGGCCCTGTCCCGGAGGCTCTTCCCGCTCCTGGCGCCCTGAAGACTAGAAGTGCCAGTCGGGGGAGCTGCCAGGGGGCTGGGCTGGTCCGGGGACCCCCTGGTGACGTTCCCTGGATAAAGGTTTCCTGCTCCTTAGGTTTCGTGGTTTGGGACGTGGCCTTTGTTTTCCTAGCAGTTAGCTGGGCCTGTCCCTGGGGTGGGGTCGTGTGCGAGCCAGCGGCCCCCTGCGGGTGTAGGAGAGGCCTTTTCCGTCTGATCCGGGGAGCCGGGTTGCTGGGGTGAGTCCGGGGCGGGTCTCCAGTGAGGAAACGGTCCTGGGCAGGGAGGGCACTGGTCAGTGTCCTTGCCACAGCCTGTTCTGTAACAGATACTTTGTTCGTGCTTCTGGAACTTCCACAGCAAGGACACGCTGGGGCCCCCTCTTAGTGCAGATGGTTCGAGTGAGATCTTACGTTCTGCTCCTCTCGCCTACCTCTGCCTTGGGCTCCTCCCCACGAGCTAGGAGAAGGGGCTCCCTGCAGGCAGCCCTGGGTGCTCTCTGTGAGTGTCCCACGGGCAGGACCTTCCGGAAGGGTCCCGGCTAGCAGAGGTGCTCATCGCCCCCCTCCATCCTGCTCCCCCGAGGGGCTTGGTGCCATCGACCAGCCCAGGCTGTGGAGCGGGGGACGGCGCAGCCCCCAGACCCTGCGCTCGCTGCATGTTGGCTGCCTGGCTCCCGCCCACCTGTGTGCTCCAGCAGGTTGCAGTGTCTGTCAGTCTGTCAGGCAGTCCCTGGGGAGGCCACCAAGTGTCACCCTCAGGCCGAGAAGGCTCAGGGCAGACCCTCCTCCTCAGTTTTTGGTTCTGAGAGGTTGCTCAGCTTAGGGTTGGCTGAGGGAGCCCCCCCTTGGCCTGTGGATGTGGGACTGGAACCCGGAGCCAGGGCACGTGTGAGTGGGCAGGAGCCACTTGGGTGGCTGGGGAGGGCGCCTCGGAAAAGGCATTCTGACGGGGGGCGGCAGGGGCCCCACCTGGGGTTTTTTTGGGTGGTCAGTGGGCCCTTGTTCCAGGGCTCGGCCGGGAGGCTGGTCGCTTGGCGCCTTCCTAGGGAGATGCCGGACGGGGCCATGCACCCCCTTTCAGCCCGGGGGTCCCTGTTCATGAGGAGGGTGGGGGGGCCACTGGGGTGCTGGCACTCCTCCCGGGCCCCACCCCGCTCACGGCCTGCGGTGCCCACAGGGGGCGGCATCTCCACGTCTGTCTACGACGTGGGCAGCAAGACTCACCTCAGGTGCAGCCTGAACCACAGCAGCAGCGCCGTGGAGGGCCATCGCTGGCTGCGGGGCGGCCGGGTGGTCCAGGAGGACTCGCTGACCAGCGTGCAGACGGAGTATGAGTACGTGGGGCGGGGGTGGGGGCGGGGGTCCCACCCCGTTACCCCAGCCGCAGGCCCCCACAGCCCCCGCCGTCTGCTGCAGGGTGGACCTGGAGGACAGGGCTGGGATCTACACCTGTGTCTTCCTCCCGGAGCTGCTGGGCCGGGCTGAGATCCCGGTCAACGGTGAGTCCTCGGGGTGGGGGGCTGGCACGCTGCAGGGCCTCGGGGGGCAGACTGGACATGGCCCCTGGGTCTCCTGCCAGGTACCCCCAGGGTGACGGCCGTGAAGAAGTCAGAGCATGCCACCGAGGGCGAGGCTGTGGTCCTCAAGTGCCGGGCAGACGCTGTGCCCCCCGTCAGCAAGTGGGTCTGGTTCAAGCTGAGCAACTCCGAGGAACAGGTGGGCTGTGGCCTCCCACGGAGGTCCTGGGGGTCCCTGCCGAGGCCCCGCTCGGCTCCAGCCCCTGCTCTCCTCCCAGGTCATCGTCAACGGCTCTAAGGGCCGCTTCGTCGTGTCGTCCTCGGACACGCACTCGGAGCTGCACATCGAGCAGCTTGACATGGAGACGGACCCTGGCGAGTACGTGTGCAACGGCACCAACGCGGTGGGCACCGCCGCCGCCAGCATCACGCTGCGTGTGCGCAGCCCCCTGGCCGCCCTCTGGCCCTTCCTGGGCATCGTGGCCGAGGTCCTGGTGCTCGTCACCGTCATCTTCATCTACGAGAAGCGCCGGAAGCCCGACGAGGTCCTGGATGGTGAGGCTGCTGGGCCGCGGGCTGCGGGCGGTGGGTGGCTGTGCCCCTCTGCCCGAGGCCCCCCTGACCACGTCTCTCCCCCCATGCCGGCCGCCCTCCTGCAGACGACGACCCAGGCTCTGCCCCGCTGTAAGTGCCGGCCCGGCCGGGTGGGGGCAGCGGGGACGGCGGGTGCTGGGGACGGGGTGGCCCTGCCCCCGGGTGCCGCATCCCCTGAGGGCCTCCTGCCCCCCAGGAAGAGCAGCGAGCAGCACGTGAACGACAAGAGCCAGCACGTGCGGCAGAGGAACAACAGCTGAGCGGTGAGACCGCCCGGGCCCACCTCTCGGGAGCGGGGGGCCGGGCACCGTCTGAGGCTGCGCCCCCCACCCCCGGGCGGCCCCCGAGTCCCGTCCGGTGCCTGTCACCTCCAGCCCGAGTCCTCACTGAGCACAGAGCCCCCCACCCACTTGCCCCAAAGGAAAACCCACCGGCAGGAGCAGCCGAGCGTGGACAGAAGTCACATCTTCTCTTTTTAAACTAAATCAGGGTTTCCTACCTGTAGATTTCTGTTCCCTGGGGTTTGTTTCCCTTTTTAAACGTCTCATTTCAGCCGCCAGTTGAGGGGCTGTTGTCTGGGGCCTGCGCTGCCCCCCTGGCTGCAGGCGCCCATCGGGGATCCCTGGAGCCCTGAGCCCCTCACCGTGCCGCACGCAGCCCCTCCGCAGGGCCTGGGCCGTCAGCGTCGCGGGCGGAGGTGACTGGGGAGCTGGGCCCGGCTTCCTGTCTCGACATCGGGGCTCCCAGGTCCCCTCCCTGCTCCTCACCCTTCAACAATAAAGACTGACTCCAGCCTCCTGTCCATTCGTCTGTCTGTGCCCAGCTGGGGCTCCGGGCCATGCTGGAGACTAAGTGGACATGTGACGATGTGGAGGGGGATGAGGTGGGGGCATAGCGGCTCCTTTGCCCCAGGCCGGGTCTGTGAACCCCAGGGGGCTTGGGCTGACCCCCCTCCAGAGCCCTCCCATTTTCCCACAAGAAGCTGGAAACCAGGCTTCCAAAACCTGCTCTTTTCAACACCAGAAAAAGTCGAGCCTTTGAGGCCACGCTTGGCCCAGGGCCACCAGTCTGAGGCTGTCCTGAGGGAGGCGGCCGCTGGGGGTCCCCAAGATGCCAGCCATGTGGCCCCCATACCCACTTCCTGCTGCACCCTGCCCACAGGCAGCCCCACCTGAGGCCCTGGAGCACCCCAAATCCAGAGCCTGCAGACCTCCCCAGGCCCAGAAGCCTTGGAGTGCTCCCCGTCCTGCCCTCTGCCCCCATGATCGCAGCCAGCGTCCCCCAGCCACCTCCCCACACCCCACTGGGGCCCCGCACACCCTGACTGGGCTGGCTCAGGGCCTGTGGCCCTGGGGAACCCCCAACAGCAGGGGAGGGGCGCTCGTGGGCAGGGGCCGCCTCAGGGCTGTGTCCGGGGGACCCTGACTCCAGAGCCTCTCCTGTCTGCACAAGGAAGGCGTATCTGAGGGACGGTGGGTGCTGAGCCGGGCCTCATCTGTCTGCCCGAGGACCTACTGGGTGCCCACGGTGTGGGGATGAGGGGGTCAGTGCCGAGCGCAGCCCTGCAGTGTCTTGAGATGGTGTGCTGAAGCCTGCCTCAGTTTCCCCAGAGGCAGCCTCCCAATCCTCTCCCATCTCGCATCTGGGCCAAGTGCCCCAAGCCTTTGGGAGCCAACTGCAGGGCTCCCCTGGGAACCATGGGGGTCTCGGGAGGGGGTGGAGGGGGCAGAGGCCACCTGACAATAAGCCAACTCCTAACTGCCCCCCAAACCCATATCCTGTACCCCCACTCTGGGCAGCGCATCCCAGATGGAGGGGCAGAGCAGGGGACACCCCAAGGGCCCACCGTGGTTGGCAGTAAGAGCAGGTTTGGGGTCACCTGGCAGCTGAGTAGAAAACCCAGAGGTCGGGAGGGTGATCAGATTTTGGCTGCCGCCCCGATCTGCCAGAGGTCCCCGGGGAAAGTGACCTCCACAGACCTCTCAATGTAGAGACCCTGGGGAGACGGGCCCGGGTCAGGGGCATCACGCCCAGTGTCCCCCACCCCCAGGCTGGACGGCCGGCGCTCGGGGGGCTCTGAGACCCGGGGCTGGCCCCCCTCTAAGCCTCAGTTTCTGCAGCGCAGGGGCTGCGGCGGATCTCCGGCCACCCTCAAGCTTTAAGGCCCCTCCCTGGCCCTGCCCCTTCCTCACTTCGTCTTCCTAGTCGTTTTTTGTCTGGAGGGCTCCCAAATCGTATAAGCTCTGGGGGCCTCTGCCCAGGCCTGCCTCCAGCTGAGCAGGGAATACGGGACCCCAGCTCATGAGCGATGCCGAGAGGGGGCCGCGGAGGCACCGGGGGCACCTGGAAGGAGGGGAGGGCTCTCCCGGGAGGGGGGGCAGAGGTGCAAGGCCCTGAGGCTGGGGACCCAGCAAGGGGGGCCTGAGGCTGGGGAGTGTCGGGGTGGGCACGGGCCACGGTGGGGGTGCAGGGCGACGGGGAGCCGTGAGGGGGCCACGGTGGGGGTGCAGGGCGACGGGGAGCCGTGAGGGCTCGGAGGCGAGAGGCAGACGTGCCTTGACTGTCTCGCCATCCCCACTCCTGCGAGTCTCGTCTCCTGCTACCGGCGGGAGCCACCGCGCGCTGCCCCAGGGCCTTCGCACGGGCTGAGCCGGCCGCGAGGACACTCCAGCCACAGGGTCCACTGGCCCTGTCCCCCTCAGGTCTTCGCTCAGACATCACCTCCCCCGTGAGGCCCTTGCACCTTCCACCTTCTCACGGCTACTCGCCCGAGCCGTGTGTCCACCGGGCATCTCCTGTGCCCTCTGCTCGGCCGCCCGCTCTGTTGGCTCCTGATTCCTGGGACCTGCACCAGGTGCTCGGCCACCGCCCTCAAGCTCACGCGTCAACCCCAGGAGCACGGGCCAGGCTGGGCTGAGCATGGTGACGGGGGCCTGGCGGGGGCCTGGCAGGGAGTCAGTCCGGGAGGGTTGGGGGGAGCTGCCCTTTGAGCCCCTCCCGCGGCCAAGCCCCTTCTCCCTGCCCCCAGCCACAAGCCCCAGGGCCCTGGCCGCCTGCCCAGCCCGACATCTTCCCATGGCGAGCATAAGAGACGCCCCTCCAGCTGGAACACACATCTGCCCCCGGGGCGGCCGCAGCCTGGCACTGCCAACTCTGCCGCCGCCCAGCCCCTCTTGGGACAGGCAGCTGCTCTGGCCGCGGGTCTGGCCGAGGGCACGGCAGAGGTGACCACCTGGGGGGCTGGACCGGCCTGGGCTGACCTCGGTGCCAGGGGATGGGGTGTGTGTGTGTGTGCACGGGGCAGCCTGGCTGGGGCCACTGTACAAATGAGCACATGCGCCAGGGCAGGGCTGAGAGCCTGCCGCACACAGGGACCACTCGAATCTCCACCCTTATGACGGACATCCTGGCGGGGGAGGGCAGCCAAAGAGCATGTCCTCGGTGACATCTGGCCAAAAGTGCCAGGAAGACCGGAGGGTCCCAGGAGGGTCCCAGGATGTCCTCCCACCACACCTAGCCCTCTCTCCTCTCTCCTGCACACGTCCTCGCCTGCCTCCTTCCCTCTGGTTGAGCTGGGCTGGGGCTGGGGCTGGGGCTAGGGGCAGAGTCCTGGCCTAGTTTCCCTCGCAGCCCTGCTGTTCCCCCACGTCACCCAACACCAAGCACCCCTCCCAGCCCCAGAAGAGAGCCTGGGGTGTCTTCCTGGAGCCGGGGGCCTGGAGAACCTGAACCCCAGGGGGTGGAGAAATGACAGCCTCCCCTGGGTTCCCCAGCGGGTACCATGGAGAGCAGGTGGAGGGCCCCAGGCTCCACTGTGACCACAACCTCCCCACTGTAAAACCCACCATCCCAGAGGAGACCCTAGAACCCTGTTGCGCTTTAGGGTGCTGTTTGAGGGGTGGGGTCCTCGTGCAGGTCTCTGGGCCTCAGTGTCCTCAAATGTGGCCAGGGAGAAGGGGGTTGCAGCCATGGAACCCGGGTCTCCCAGGGGTCACCCTGAACCTATCCTTTCTGCACTGCACGTTCCCAAAGCCTGTGTCCAGGGCGGGCGCAGTGACCAAGCAAGGAGCTTGTGGCTGGGTAAAAAAAAGAAAAAACAAAACCAAAAAAAACCCTTTTATTTTGGAAACCTTCGAATCTATGGGAAAGGAAGAGGCTGGCACGACGAGCCGCCCCACGGCGCCCAGCCCCGGTGCCAACGGCTCCCGCCCCGCAGCGCCCGGCAGAGCTGAAAACCGAGGCGCGGCGGGGAGGGTGGAGAGGGCGACGCGGGCCCCTCACCAAGGTCGCGCGCGCAGGAGCCGCGGCGGGCGGCGGGCCTCGGTGACCTTGGGCGCGTCCTTCCGCCCGTGGGCCTCAGTTTCCTCCCCTGGG